>NW_006799945.1:292440-341820 GCF_000485575.1 Poecilia formosa
TATATATATTAAGCAATTACAATGTATAAGCCTTCTGAGGAAATTGCTGTTGATTACTAAACCATATATCAGTTTTAAATAGGATTTTTTTTTACATTATATGTATCCAGATATGTGAAATTAGATCTTAGCCTTGAGAACAAAGAATGTTTCACCTCTAGGTTTTTTTTTGTTGTTTTTTTTTTTAATATTGAACTTATTCAGACATTTTTATTGTGTTACCTGAACATTTCCTGTGTCTGGAGGTCTGAGGTGGGGTGCTGCCACTTGGCGGAGAGCCAACAGTGAAAACCACCTGTGCGGGGCTGCAAGAACCAGGTGCAAAGCCGCCACCAGGAGGAGCTAATGAGCAGAAAAACATTGGCTTTGTTTACTTCACGTTAGAGAAAAAACAAAAGAATCGGTTAGGAAGAAAAAAAACAAAAAACAATGGCAGTGTTGATAAAACAGTTCCCTCACGGTTTTACTGGCATTCTTCTGAAAATTATAAAAAAGTTCAAACTCAAGGCTTCAAAATAGAGAAAGAAATCTGCTGATGTCTGGAACCATTTAATTCTAAGCTTTTAAAATGCTGAAGATGCAGCCTGAATTCATCCTGAACTGTCATAGCAGAAAGAAGAAGAAGAAGAAGAAAAAAATAAAATAAAATCAACATTTTAATCCATCCTCTGTAAGATACACACAGACCTGTTATGTCTATGGCTTTTTCTGAGGCCAGGTTCTCCGCGCTGCCTCGTTCTCCTGCATGTCCTGCTCCAAACGCAGCCATCAGCAGCATGTCAGACAGACGGCCGGCACTCTGTGACCTGAAGCAAGCAGACAAGAAACAGCTTTGCTTTCATAAATCTGTCCGCTTCCCATCAATTCTCTTCATCTGTTTACTTTATGTTCGTCCATATCCATCTACTCTGAAAAGGTTAAACACTACTCTGACCTTTTTCCATTCCAGAAAAAAAAAAAAAAAGACAAATCACTTCAACTGCAGTTTTACAAATGATAATTAATTTCGAACTAGAACTAACAAGTTAGAAGCAGTTAATAGATAATGATGGTTGTCCTGTTCATGACTAGTTTTATACCTAAAGTGAAGATTCCTGTGTCTAAACAACTCGTTTGTGATTGAAAAGATAAACAGTGAATGAATGAGCCTGACCTTCCAAAGCTCCTGCCGTCGTCGTTCGCTCTGTGGACGCAGCAGGCTGGGTGGGTGGATGGTGCTGGCGCTTGTTGCCCCAGGTCTCTGAGCTCTCCCGGGGCGGTCCTGCTACCGGGCGAACCAACAACCAAGCCCTTCTGAGTCAGGAACGTCACGAGGTTCGGAGAACTTGGCGGCTTTGGGAATTCAAAAGGAGGGATAGCCTGAGAAGGCGGACAAGTAAGGAAACATTAAATTTATTTTTGTCCTGTGCGTGTGGGGTAAATTCACGGAGACGGTCGTCTCACCCTGGACGGGGATCCCAGGATGGTCGGTAGAGGGTTGCGCTGCATCAGCTCGCTGAGTCTGGGGGAAGAGTGGAGCGGCCGGAGGGTCATCAGCCCGGCTGGAGGGACAGCGACGGGGTCTGAATGCTGCTTCTTGATTTTCTGTCTGCTGCCGCCAGTCGCGCAGTCCAACAGACAGGGGGCACTGTGGAGCCGCGTGCCGAGCCCCGGTGCCTGTGGCTGCTGCTGAGACGTCTGCCTCGACTCAACGTGCTGCGGGCCTGGAGAGCGAAAAGCAACTTTGACCCTCTAGGATGGTGCAATGCTTGGAATTGTTTTTATTTATGTAGATTTAAAATAATATTAAAGCAAAAAAGCAGAAAAAAAAAATAGGGGAAGTTCAATCTATATCAATTCAAATAATTCCTTATCTGCATGTCAGAATACAACAAAAGGTTAAAAGGAAACACCAAGAGCAAACTTTTTTTTTAAATCATTCATAAAAACCCTAAATGTATCTAAAAGAGAAATGCTTGAAATCTATTCATTACATGAAACCCCCCCCTAAAAGAAACGTATTTTATAACATGCAGCTTCCTTTAGTACCTTGAGGAGAAATCTGGAATGTTCTGGTCCCTCCCAGTGAAAGCCTGCGGGAGGAGGGGACCGCTCCCTGCCACGGGGCCGAAGGTCCTGCTCTAGCGTGGCCCACCAGGCTCCCACTGCTGCCGCAACGCACCGCTGTTGACAACCTGACAAAAAAAAAAAAAAGAAGTACATTACTCAAGTTTAGCTGAGAAACTCTAAAAAAAAAAAAAATACTTCAGCATTAGTTTCAGAATTTCATATGTGCAATTGTTTGGTTGTGGGATTGCGTGCTGGTTAGGATACAGACCGTGGTGAGCCGTCCTGCTTGGTAGACTGAAGGTTCAGCTCCATGCGATGGTAGTTCTGGACCTGAGTGGGGACTGGGATAGGCAATGAGTGAACATGGTTTCCACAGCTACCACAATAATTACTGCCAGGGAACTCGGTGGGCCTGGAAACAGCAGAGAGAAGGGCAGAGCATGAGGAGGGGATGTTCAGAGCACAAACAGCAGACAGTTATGTTTTTATGACAGCTTTTTTGGTGAAAGCCCAGCATCATCTCGAAGATGTGGCATTCTGTTCATATACGGTCAGAGCTTTCAGAGGTTACTAATGGGTTTAAAACCAAAACTCTTGAAATCCCTATTAAAGGTCATCGCCAGGCTAAAGCCAAGCAACTAGGTAGGGAATATTATCTTTCAGCTGAAGGCTCCTAGAGGCGCAAAATGGAAGATATCGCCTCAAGTTGTGGAAAATGTTTTTCTCTGTTTGAGAAGGATTGAATTACAGGCCTGTTGTAAACACACCAAACAGCTGTGAAGATTTCTGAAGACGAGATTGGGCTGAAACCGTCCAGTCTTCACACCCGAAGGCTTACGGTAAACTTTAATGAAGCAATTTTAACATCGTTCGTTTAAATGCTGAATGAAAGTAAATCACAATGTTGAACAGTTTAAGGATTTCAATGTGGAATGCAAGGATAAGCTTCTGTTTTAGGACTGGCATCTGCTTCACCTTCAGAAAAAGAAAAACAATATTTGAGTTCATTTGAAAATTAGAGGTTTCAGTTTTTAAAAGGAGGATAAAGTCAGGATGTGGGTGGGGAAAAAAAAAAAGAAAAAGTCGTGGGTTTTTCAAACTGTAGAGAGAAAAAAATAAAGCGATGAAATGGTTATGCTTCAAGTCTTATGCACAGGCTTCTTTTGGTAGTTTTAATATCTGCAGTTTATTTGAAAAGTCAGCTTCAGTAACAGAAAGTGAGATCGGATGCCAAAACTTCTGATGACAGGGATTTTTTTTAATCACTAGATTTATTTTCTGTTCAATCACAACAAAGGATTCTTCAAACTCTGAAAAGAAAGAGTGGAAATTGACCCAGAAGCTGATCTTTAAAAACCAGTTTCTGTATGTTTATGGGCTCAAGACATGAAGTAGGAAATGATTTTTTTAAAAATGCTGCTCACATTGGATAACGTCACACACAGTGCCTTGTAAAAGTATTTATTTCCGTTGAACTTTTTTTACGACACCTTACAACTACTGATTCCAATGCATCTTATTGGATTTTATGAAACAGACCAACACAAAGTAATGCAGAACTGTAAATTGGAAGGAAAATGACAGGTGGTTTTTGAATAGCTTTGACCAATAAAAACATGAACAAATACCCTGGAAGCCTCTTTTTGGTTAAACTGCTTTAGCACGCCTTTTAGGGTATGTCTCAACCAGAGTTGCAAAACGTTCTTTGCAAAACAGCTCAAACTCGGTCAGCATTTGTGAAGAGCAATTTTCAAGTCTCGCCAAAATTTCTAAATATGACTGATGTCTGGACTTTGACTGGGTCATTCAAACACATTTTCACTTTAAAATTTCAATATCATTTTGTGCTTAACTTTCATTTTACAGCTAGATCTCAACATTTTAACTCAGTACATGTACCTGACAGGACTTGGAGAGCCACTGTAAGAAGGAGAGTGTGGTGGTGTTTTTGCTTGGTTACACAGACCAGCTGAAGCCAAAAGAGAGCTAAGGAAGATAAAAAAAAAAAAAATGAAGATAGAAGAGAACATCAGATCATAAAGAACTGTACTTCCTTTGATTTTTTTTTTTTAAATAACTGCAAATGTTCTGGGATGGAAAGACATTTATTTTCCATGATAAATAAAGTCAGTGCCTCTCACCCACTGTTCATCAAACTGTCCTGCAGCACTTTACTCTCACAAGTCAGTTCACCTGCTGGAAAGTCAATCATATGAAAATAACACACCAATTAAAAAAAAAAGCTTTGCCAATAATTACAACAATATATTTAATAACTTTTACAGTTTCATCTGATGTTATTTACACATATCCTCACTTGTAAAATGAGCAGGCACCATGACAAAATCATCTGTATCGCAAGAGGAGGAGTTCTTGCTGCTGCCGCCTGCTCCAGACGAGTCCTTCAGGAGAAAACCTGCAGCCTCCTGCGTTGGAGAGGCCAGAACTTTGGCACGCAGATGCTGAGTCTCAGCTAAAGACTGCTGCAGAAGGAAGCAGACACAAGAAGAAAGAACCAGAAGAAGAGTGTGAGCATAAAGTGTAAAATGCATACCATTTGGGAATGGTTGAACAGGCACAGACTATGTACAGACTCATAAATTGCATGCAAACAGAAGCAGAGGAATAAGAGAAAAAAGTGAGTACGAACCGGTGGTGAGGCAAGGTGAGACGTGGAGGAGCTGCTACAAGAGCTGGCTGATGCCGAACTGGGCAAACAGGTCATGGTCACTGTAGGGACGGCTGTGATACAACGCAAAACAATTGTTAAAATGAGTCGTATAAATAAAAGGAAAAAAACAAAAAAACAACTTTGGTCGTGAGCAGTAATCATAATCACTTTTTAATCCAACCTTTGGTTTAAAAGAAATGAAAATATGCCAGATCACACCCAACCAAGCTTTAAATAGAGTAATATTTACTTTTACTTACACTTTTTAATGGATGAGCTTGCATCCAAGAAAGGATGGGTAAAAAACTCATCTGAAGAAAGAGAAGAAAATAAAGAATAAGTACTGAGCAATGGTGAAAAAGCTGAGCAGAATTCAAAGTAATAAATAGAAATAGTTTAGAGAGGGTTTGCACTCGTTTCATCAGGTTTCATGTATATGGAAGAGTTTTATCTGAGTCTTTTTATGACAGTGTGACATCTGTCAGAAAGAGCATTTTGAAAGGGTTAAAACTGCTGACTGTCACCAACCAAAGTCCATACGATCCTTGTGGTTGCGTTGCAGCAGACCGAGCAGCAGGTTCCTCAGATGGCTAGAAGTCTCTCTGGGGATGCTGCAAAAATATAAAACATTAAAATCTAAAGAGGGATTTTTCTAATAGCCTTGTTTGCTCTCAATGTTCTACCTTAAATAATCATGTTCATTAACAAAGAAATCTCAAAAACTATGAACATGGCTGTCAGTGTCAGCTTTTATGAGACACAGTAAGCAGCTGGTATGTCTGACCTACTTGTTTTGCAACATTTTAGTTCGCAATCCAAGTCTAAATTCAAGCAAAAGTAAGGCAGCCAATGAAAAACAATTATTAGGAACAAACCAGGGGACTTCACATTCATTACTCCTGTTTACCACAAAACACTGTTGTGCTAACATTTCGTTGTTCAGTTTAAAAGCTGCAGCTCTTACTTGGGACTCAGATTCTTGTTTTTCTCATAGAACAGCCGGAGGTCCTGGGGACTGCTGGCCTAAAGGCGATGATGCAAAATATGCAAATATCAATGGCATGTCGACACAGCTACTGTACAGCACAAGGGAAGTTTATTATTGAGCACTTCTGTCTGTTACGACTCATCCTTCCTTTGTGTTTCTAACGCAGCACACTCAGGTACGAAAAGAACAGACATGTTTCACGTTTACTTGCTGCTGGGCCAGCAAGCAAACGTGCTGGCCCACATGCACTTTTATGCAAAATATGCTAATTTATTCAGAATATGAATTCATAACATGTAATAAAACTGTAAATAAGTCTCAGTTATAAAGTTTTCTTATTCCCTGTACATGATCAGTAAACAGTATTACTTTTGATTCAGTACATGCAGTGCTAGACATAAATAAAGGTCACACACCAATATTTCATGGAACGCTTTAGGCTTTGACTACATTCGCTGTAGTGCAGTTTTGATATGCTTCAGCAATGTCACAAGATCTATTTCTGTCTAGTGTTGCATTAATTTTTTATCAAGATCTTGCATTGGTGATGGGAGAGTCCAACCACTGTGCAAAACTGTCTCCAGAACATCCCAAAGACATTCAATGGGGTTAAAGTCTGAACTCCATGTGTGAAAAACGATGCATCATGCTCCCTGAACTCCTCTTTCGTAAGTTGAGACAGATTAATCCTGGCATTGCCATCTTGGAATATGGCCGTGCCATCAGGGAAGGAAAAATCCATTGATGGAATAACCTGGTGGTGCAGTGTTTCCAGCTGACCTCATTCTTTGAGTACATAGAACCTAGGAGACTCCAGTGATGATAGATGCATCACTTCATCTGCCTCTCTTCTCACCCTGATGCGCTCATCACTCTGTCAGAGGGTAAATCTGGACTCATAAGACCACATGACCTTGCTCCAGAGTCCAATCTTTATACTCCACCGCACACTGAAGTCTTTTTTTCCTCCAGATAGCCTCCCTGATTGCATTTCCTTCACATTGTGCATGTGGAAATCCCCTTGCTTTCACTATTAAACATTATCCTGAGTTCTGTTGTTGCCAGATATCACGGTCATTTAGGATTTTTTTTATGACCACATTTCTTCGTCAAAGACGATGGTTGCCCTCCATCCTTCCAGTTTTTAACGATGCATTGGACAGTTCTCAACCCAATGTTAGTAGATAGTAGCAATATTCTTATACGTTTTCTCTGCTTGATGCCAATAACTTGACCCTTCCTGAACAGGCTAAGATCGATCTTATGGGTGTTTAAGAAATGAGAAGATACTCATTCTGCCAGCTGGGGAAAATACTTGTTACCGCATGACAGAAGACATTTGTCCATGCAGTAATGGACCTTTAGTAACTTGTGACCTTTAGTCCTGTCTTGTTTTAAGTATTTAATAACAGAAATGCTGCTGGGATAATGTTTTGTTTGTTTGTTTCCAATTTTGTTGATGTGTTTTCAGATGCACAGAAAAAAAAAAATCAGCACAAATAATAACAGTCGATTATCTTATCTAGTAAATAATCTCTTAGGGACTGGAAGGACTGGATAGTCAAGTCTGTATTTCCTTCTTGGTAAGCTTAGAAGAATGATGCCTAAAGGTTTCCTCCACAGGGAGGAGGAGCTGTGATACTCCACAACACAGACTGTGCTGCTGTTCTACTTTAAAAGATAACATTTAAGCACTTTGAGAAGCTTTTAAGATTTCAATCAATGTAGTACGAAATGTAGATCCTTCACTGAACAATCATATTGATCTGAATAATACAGAATACAAAACAGTTTGTATCATCATATCATTTGACAGACATTAAACTTGAAGGGTTTTTTTGTCTGTCATGGCATTCTTCACTAACATATAAAGTGTGTTTTTACCTGAAAAGGAGCTTTACCAGTCAGACACTGAAATACGATGGTTCCTATACTCCACAAGTCAGCCTTGGCATCATAGTTCTGGGACATAATCACTTCAGGAGCCTATTGGGGAAATAAAACGTGAGATTTAACAATATGTAGTTCTGCTCGCATGATTACTTGTAGGCGAGTGCAGTAAATACAAATGAGTCAAAGGAAGACTCATTGTTGACATTACCATGTACATGGGAGAGCCACAGAGTGTAGCAGCCATCATGTTGTTCTGAAGGTATCTGGCAAAGCCAAAGTCCGCTACAAAGAGACAGAAAAAAGATGAGAGGAGGGACAAGTGAACATCCGATGCACAAAAGAGAAGAACTTTCTAGAAAAGCTGCACATTGCTTCAAATTATGTTTAGACCCCCAGTGGAACTTCAAATTGAAACAGAATTTATTGAGAGAGTGTAGAATAAACTTATTCTAGGAGGTTTTCCAACTTTAAAGACTTGGAGCTTATGTCCAAAGACAGCCAGTCAAAAGTATCAGATAACAAATTATGTACATAACTAGAGAGATGCGAGTACCGTTATGCAGAACTTTATAAAAATGTCAGCATAAGTAATGTTGCATTTCTTTCTAATTATTAGATCGTTTTTTTAAGATGATATATGGTAATAAATACCAGAAATAGAGCACTGAAAACACACCAGAGTTATTTTATCACCGACAAAATGAACACACAGGTGACCTTCAGCGACCCAAAAAGCATGAAAGTGGTTCAGGTTATCACCAGAAATGTTCAATTCTAAATTTCCCAGTTGCACTGACTTTCATCAGATACAGAATGAGCCACAACACTGCTAATCACAGGTGCGGGGATAAGACTCAAAATTAAAGCTGGGGGGGGGGGGGGGGGGAATTTTCTGCCAACAATTTTTTATTCTAATCTTACAGGAACACACAACGGATTTGCCAGGGTTGTAAAAGGAAAGAGCGGATCATGGAAGTTTCAAACTGTGTCTGTTTCAGGTGAGATACTGTGAAACATGCCAAGTAGTCATTTTACATGATTAGAAGTGTAAACAGTGATTGGGAGAAGACTTTTTATAAATATACGAAATGTACTACGGATAATACCAACACACTGTTTGGCACTTATGTTTCACAAGACCAAAATGTTTAGAAAGACAATGTCTTTCCCTACAGAAAGTTGTGAAAAACTCTTCCTTTACAATGAGGAAGAGTGTGTAATCCATATGAAGAACAGAAAAATTAAACAAGAGTATGAACACAATAAATAAATACATAAATGTTAAACTGAATTGGACCTCAATATAAAAATAATAAATCTAGAAAGTTGTTATCAAGCTTGTTAACCTGTATCATTTTATTCCCTGTTATACGGCACTCCATAAAATGTATTTGGTTCAACCCCAACTTGTTTTCATTCTCGCATGTAACCCAGTTTGTTGTGAAAACAAATATCTAGGTTACATAAAAACACCGATAAAAGGATTTCATAAGAAATTGGGAGTGCTGCCAATTAACACTGAGCAAACAGAAGAAAGCTGTAATCATTTTTGAAGTACACATCTAGTGGGCATGAAGGAAATAGCCTTGATAATAATGCATGACGTACTCTGACACAGATAGGAGATCAAGGAAGAGAAAAGTCATAACATTTCCAGTAAACACATTTAGACAGAAATTTCTGACACTTTTCCATCAGTTAAAAACTGTTTTAATAGTGAAGAGGCTTTCACTGTAGGAATAGATCTGGTCACAGACCTCTTTCCCTCTTTCTTGGTTGTTTATCAGGTTTTAATGTGATTCACTTTTAGGATATGCTCTAAACAGCCGAAATGAAAACAGAGAGCCAACAATGAGGAAACTCATTATAAGAAACCTACCGATCTTGATGCAGGTGTTGTTAGAGTGAGACTTTCGGCCCGGTGGGTAGGAGAGCAGAATGTTCTGGGGTTTGAGGTCCCGATGGATTATTCCTTTGGTCTGCAGGACTTTCATGGCCCCTGCAATTTGTTGCAGGAAAACCCGAATAGTGTCCTCGCTCAGTGTGCCTTTGGCTGCAGAGGCCAGACGGAAAACAAAAAGTGTTTGCTGACGTAAATAATTGCTTTATGTTTTCCCATTAGAAGCTACCAATCTGTAATGTCAGGCAGTTTTATTGTAATGCATTAAGTCAAACAGGTCCCTGCTTCTAAGAACTAAAGAGTGATGAAAATCTTAAAGCTAAAAAAAGAGAGAGAGAGAGAGAGAGTGGGTACTATTTTTGCTGAATCCTTAAAAAAATATTCTCCCTGTAAAACTCAGGCTGTCACTGAAGCAGAGCAGAACTTTAGTGTTTTAAAGACTGTTACATTTAAAAGAAAAAACATCCTCCTATAATGTAAAATCTGCTTTCTTTAGCTAAGACCATTAAGAGAGCTTCTCCCAGCTCATGTGACGAGCAGCGACTTAAGCATGCATTAGGTTGCATTAACTTTCAGCCGGGTAATAAACTCCTCCTTCAATCAACAATATTTTAAATGTATCATGTTTCGCCTGTTTTCTTGCAAATATTCTTGTTTTTCATAAGATTTTTTTCTAGATTTTTATATGAAATAGCTATAATATCAGGGGGGGAAAAAAACACAAGATGATCAAATTGATATTTTCCCATATTCTATATTTATCCTGACCTGGAAAATACCTCGATCTAATTCCATATACTTTTCCTGACAACAGAGAAACCATGTTCCACGTAGCAGGTTAAAAAATCCTGGATTTGAATACAAATACAAATTGGTATTTTACTGATGTGACCTATTCACTTTTCATGAAAGATGCAGTCATTTCCACTAAGAAAACGCTAATGTCCATTGAAATACATTGGCTGCTAATCGAACAGTAGATCCGTTTTTATACTTACAGTGTAAGTAGTCAGCAAGATCTCCGCCATTGCAATACTGAGATCAAAAAGAAAAGGAATTGTTGAGAACTATCTTAAAACTACGACTTCCTCCAGATTTCAGAGAGAGGCTAATGGAGTGGAGACCACAGAAGGGATTCTGCATAAATGTGATCACATATTCACACCTAGAATTAAAGTAAATTTAATGAGGTGTGGCAAGTGAGGCTCTAATTACACTTTTCTTCACTAAGATAGAAACATAGGAATTAAGTACTAAAAGTAATCTGCAACGAGAATATAAAAAGCATCCATAATTAATTTTTAACTGGACTAGAACATGTGGAGCACCAGAAAATATACAAATTACTAAACTGAGTGGTGGTGGACTTAGCATGAAAAACATTCAAGTTTGAGCTTTATTTGAGAAGGCTTTGCAAACTGGCCCAGCAGTTGCAAAAGCAACAGATCATTTCTGGACTGGAAACCATTTAACCCCCCCAACTCCAGGCCTGAGGGGTCAGCTAGTTATAGCTCCTCCCCTGAGATTATGGAGACAACGCAGTTCTAAGCAAACAAAGCAACGTGTCGTAGCAAAGCTTACCTCCATTACCAGGTACACTGAGCTGGCAGTTTCCTAAAGAGGAAACAGAGAAGAGCCGTACACAAACACATTTCAGTCAAACAGTAACGAGAAAACAGCCTGCAAGAGAACAAACTGAGCTAAAAACTACAGAGGATAAGACACAGCTTATGACAACCATGAAATCTTTGCTAGAAGCTGAATCGTCTCTTTGCACAATTTAATAAAACAAAAAAAATATGCAAAAAAAACTGAGAAAATAAGAATTTAACCCTAGTCTAGTCCTAGTTAATATTTTAATGATATTAGATAAGCTACCAATTTAGATCTACATTTGAAAATTAACTTTGGCCCAAAGAAAAGGGGAAAATGATCAACACTCGATTGTTTTAGCCAACAGGATAAAAACACTTGAAATGGTGACTTCAATGTCAACAAGTTAAATGAACTAGTTTATATTAAAAAAAAAAAAAAACAAAGAAATATATGATGATATGGTTGTTCAGAGAGATTGAAAGCTCCCAAAATGTTTTTATTTTTTTAGTTTGTCACAATCTTTTCGAAACAGTTTGGAGGAAAACATGAACAAAAAAAAAACCCCAACAACATAATTCAGCTAACTTCAAAACACCCTCTTATCACATAGCAACAGATGACAGTCATCTCTCACTCTGACCCCGATTCAGTATCTGTTTGAATGCAGCGGTCAAAGGCCAGACTGTTTTCTGTAGCTCAGCTGAGTCAGGGCTTCTAACGCCGGCTGCTTGTGGCTTCACTGAGAAAAAGGACAGCAAACAGGTTCTGGCAGAGAGCCGGCAGAGAGCCAGAGGTCACAGGCTTTCTCAAAGAATTGAGGCAGAACATCTCTGGCGGATAAAATGTTTGCTCTTGTTGCTAACGGTTTCACAACAAAGGGAGCTCGCATTCAGCATAATGTCAAACCATGTTGTCACTTTGCAGAGTTTTCAATAAATATTTTCTTGTCTAGAAGAAAATCACACAACAGGACCAAATTGCGATCAAACAACTAATACAACTGACATTTATCAGTTTAACTACATCCACTCCATTTAGTGTGGAGAATATTTTACTCCTTTGCATTTCTGATTATTACAGTTTAACACCGAAAGTCAAACAAGCTTAAAATTAGCCAGTTGATTTAGTTGGGCTATCTGCTGAGGAAACTAGTCTTCTGTTAGTTTCTTAAAAAGATTCGGTGCTGGTAGTTTGTCCACTGTAATTTTCAAACATATGAAAAGAGTAATTGTGGCACTCCTTTAGGCCTAACCCATACGCCCCAGTCCGCTTTCCCACCCGCCCAACCGTGAAGCCTGTGTGAAGTTACTTCTACCATCTTTACCGGCCCACTTGGATTTGCTAGGCACTTTATCAATTAGGAACCACAAGAACACAAAACAACATTAATATTCAGATAAGAAATGATTTTGCTTTGTGCTTCCTGTCCTTCGGGTAAACAGTGTTCAAATCTGCTCGATATCGCCCCGTAAGACACTGTAGGAAAAACTGTAAATCTAAGTAGAGCACTGTAAGTCAACCGACCTAGAAATAGTTTAAAAAGGGACTGTGAGATCTAACCAGCTTGAGGTCACAGATGTGGAGATGCATGTCAAAGCCTTAAACTTCCAGCCAATAGTTGTCAATGTTTTTATGCAACAGTAAAAAAAAAAATCCCTTTTTTTCCTAGTAAGTAAAGGAAATGTGAAGTATTTCAAAGAAATGACATTTAAAATTATTTAAGATTTTAAGCTGGCTTCCATCTTCCTTTGCAGGACAGTCTGAAAAGCAGATTCAATGCGAAAGCCTGGATTTTGCTGGAGAGCAGTGCTTCGTTTGGTGTCACTTTCTTTGTGACCTTCCGAGATGTGGATCAATGGACAGATTAATCCCCAGCTAAGAACATCAACACAAACCTGTAATCTTAGAGGCCTGGCTTGGACTGTCCTATGAAGAAACAGCTCCTGTCACTCTCAGCCACCCGCTGTCAGTGAGGAGTGCAGCTCAGTTGTGCTTGGCACAAATGTGACAACTTTTTTAAAGAGATTTTTTTGTTTTATTTTACCAGGCTACTGATGATGACCTAACAAAGCAGTTGCATACTTCACAACAACAACAACACCAAGCTACAGTTTCATCAACAGTACTGTAGCTCAGTTCATTTGAACCAGTCATGCAAAAGCCAGCAGGTCCTGATGCGCTATCTATAGAAAAATAGAGTTTAGAGAACAATAGGTATTCTCAGAGGTGGAAACAACAACTGCCAACAAGGCAATTAAACATCCAAAATCAGAAATCACATGCACAACACGGTACACTTTTGAATTATTTGCAAATTAAGGATTTAAAAAATGCAACTCTTAAACATCTGAACTCATTTAAGAGATTAAAGATTAAAAAAACAAACAAAAAAAAACACAGCAATGCTTCATCGCAAAGTAAAAAGAGTCCTCCATCAAACAGTGAACTGTTGTCTCATTAACATAGCTTAGGCTAGTATGATATAAAGTAGCATTGTGTTTTTCATCCAGCTCATAGGGTGTTAATTATGGACTAAAAACAAAAGGAACACCTGCTGAGATCAGATAACATTTTGTGAGGAGACATGAGGGACGTGATATAACAGCGATCCAGGAGGTGTTGCAGCAGGCCGCTTCAGATTGGTAACTAAGCTACAGGCAACAGCATTAATGTCACTAAGGACTCAGGCTTGTCCCCTAACAACGCAGCAACCGCGCTGACAGTAAGTTAACAGATCAATATGTATAGCTACCCGATTGTCTGGATGTAAATACTGCAGAGAATCCCAAAACGCATTATTTATGGGTAAAATTTGCACTACAGATCCCAGAGAGCTTCTTAACAATGAAGACTGGCAGAATCGGGTTTTGTGACTGCGTGCAAAATGTAAACACAGGAAGTGATGACTGTGCTCAAAGGGACACAAAGTCAGGGTGTAAACTGACACTAAGATCTGTTTTCTACTGAAGAATGAGGGTCAGACAGAAGATAGCCAATACTTTTTGCAGCAAAGAAATGAAGAAAATCCTCTTTTACAGAGTAAAAATGCAAATAAACATGCAGTAAAAGAGACAAGGTGGGAAGTCAAACAAACATATATGCAAGAATGTATCTTCATTTTCCAATTGCAGACCAAGGGAAATGCAACAAGAAAGAATGTGACGGTATTTCTAACTAAATAGAAATACCAAACTGTATTTGGCATTGTAGCCCTAATTAAATACATACATACATACCTGAAAGTCCAGTAATGCAACAATGTTCTCATGTTTCAGTTCCTGTAGAAATGTCAGAAAATAAATATTGGCTTTAGGTTGAAGCCTTGACTATTCACAGACACACAGTGCCATAAAGTATGACATTTTGGTCATATTGCAACAACCAACTTTAAAGTATTTTACTGGGATTTTATGTAACAGATCAAACACAGAAATTGGGAATAAAAGTAAAATAGAAATAAATTGATGAATACTTTGCCAAATTTAGTACATATGACTACCAGCTTTGCACATGCCAGACATTTTTACCCACATTTGTTCCTTCCAAAATAGCTTAGCCTCGTGAGATTAGACAGACAGTGTCCGTGATCAAGTCTTGCCACAAAGTCCTTGAATTTCGGTCTGGACATTGACTGGACCATTCTAATACACAGACTATGCTTTAATCTACACCTTCCACTGTAGCCCCGGCAATACATTTACACTCATTCTCCTAGAAGGTTATCCTTCAGGTTTGCTCTGTTTTTAGATCTATTCATCTTCTCCCTTCAACTCTGAGCAGTCCCCCAAGAAAATAATCTCCACAGAATGATGCTACCACCACCATGTCGCAAAATATGGCAATATGCTGATCATTTATTGCAAAAAAAAAAAAAAAAAAAAAAAAAAACAAAACAAAAAAAACACGTCCATTTATACAATTGTGGATTGTTGATTAATTTGGTATTGCTATGTTTCCACATGTATTTTCTTGCAGCAATCCCAATAACTCTGGCTCACCTTCAATATTTTGATCTCTTTCCCCAGCAGCGTCTGAGATTTGCCCAAGTTCTTCTTGTTTATGCATTTCACTGCCACCTCCCAGTCGAGTTTCTAGAAGGAAATATATTTCACAGAAGATCACTTTCTGGGTGGAGGGAACAACTGCAGTTCTCAAGAAATTTTGCAGATTTTTATGCATTTTCATTCGATATATCCTGCAAAATACATTTGCCAACATTATGCATTCAACTTAAGTTACATAGAAATGAAATATTTAAAACTAAAACAGATATGTGTTTAGACATGTCCAGCGTTTGCACACAGGAACATGAAATTTAGCATGCATTACTTCGCTTAGTTACGTTATGTTATTTCATTTAGCCACCTTCAAGTTTATATGACTGAAATAAAATGGTTAAGTAAATGAAGCCATAATAATTAATATGCATTTGTGTACAGTACGTGTTTCAACATGTCTATCACTGGCCTTTGTAAAGAGCTTTCATAGGAAACAATACGAGTCTACTGGCCTATATTTAAATTTGCAAAGTCGACGTGCAACATCTGCACATGTCTATGGCGACAAAAACAAGAAAAGGCCACAAAGCAATCATGTATGCCTTCTTTAAACATTTTTGCAAGATTTGCGAAGATTATTTAAGCATTTTATGCGATAGCTTGGTGGTTTTCAGGGAATATCCTGTCTTTTAGACCAGGCCTCTTAAGGCCGTACAATAATAACAAACGTCCCAAATGACCGGAAAATGAGAATAATCCCTCAAGAATGCATCACAGGCATTTGGAAATCCTATAATGATCATTCATAATTGTTACATTGTAAGTGTAAAAGGAAAATCACCTCTCGATGTCTGCCTTTGAAAACGACAGCAAAGGCGCCATGTCCTATCAGGTCCTTCCGACTGAACTCAAATTTCCCCACCGTCTCCATGTCGAAAGTCCGAATTTCTCCAACTAAGACCTGGACCAATAGCCAGGGGGCCTCAGGTCACTCTTCACGTTGGATAGTCTTTTCTCCTCAGTCAAGTGGAGGCTGCTGCAGGAACGTTCACCCCCTCTTTCGCTTGCCATGGATTGGCTTCCCAACAGCAAATTGTCCTCTTCTCTCATGTTCGCACGGTTCCCTGTTGGAGTTTAACTCCTAGCAGAGCTGTACGTTTATTTCCATCACTGGCAAAGCGACTAACACGAAGTTAGCTAACTTGACAAACTGGAAGCCGACGACTGTAGCAGTTTTACAGCTGTCTTTGACGTGCCACCTTAAGAAGCAGCTTGCTGCGTTTTGTTTATATACAGGAGGTCCAGACTTCTGTCGCCCGAGACTTCCACCCGGCGAAAAGACGACAAACTGAGCTTAAAACAGGTTGACAACATTCACAGTCCAGTGGGTGCGATAAAAAAAATCCTCTCAATACGTTTCAAAATAGGAGCTGACTTCGCTGAAAGTCACAGCATCGACGCTCACAACAAAGCAGAATCTGTTTTCGATGGCAAATGCGCATGCGCATCTAATTACAGCTGTAGGTTTGACGTCACTCGTTTTTCTTCGGGAGCCATAAAACGAGATCGAAGTGTAAAATCAACTTAGGAAAGTTGTTATTACAACACAGATGTTTCAGATAAAATAGCTTAAGTCAAAACACGCTAAATGTCTTGAATTTATAAGAAAGTAAACAACACAAAAATAAGGAAACATTACATGATACAATGCCATCAAAACGTTGGTTTCTTTTCTGCAACCAATAAGCTCTTAAACTCGTACATTACGCACATTTCTGTCCTTTATTTCTGTTCATTTTGATGATTTTGACTTTCAGCTAATAAAAATATTAAAATTAAACCAAGATACCAGGATGAAAACTATAATCCTACACAACTTTGGTCCATTATTAGGTGAAATTTCCTCATGAATGAAGGTTCCACATTCACCATTTTGAATATTGAAATGTATGGGAATGTCCAGCTACCACCCACTTAAGAAGAAGCCAGGTTTGATTTTTCTGAAATTAATGTGTTTTGTTGTGAAATGTTCATATCAACACCGGGACAGACTACCTGATCAAGATGCTTGTTGAAGTTGGTAAAAGAGTGTATTTACATAAAGTGAAACAACAGGTTTAAAAGCTACTCAGTGAGGGGGAGGCCATCATTCTAAAAGCAACATAAGCATCCAGATTACAAGTTTGAAAAGTACACAGGTACAGAGGCCTTCATTTGTGAGACAGGCCCATGGTCTGAGCAAACTAAATTGGGGTGTTGGCTCATAATGACCATCATTAGATTTAAAAGAAAAAGGCAGTAGCAAGTCTGGGACTGTCATCCCGGCTGTGAAGTATGGCGGCAGCCTTATGTTGTGAGGGAGTTTTGTGCAGGAGCAACTGGTGCACTTAACAAAATAGATGGAAAGCACTTCGCCTGCAAATATTGAAATAACATCTCAAGACTTAAAACAGAGCTTCTGTCTAAGCAAATCTGCGAAGTTGAGTCGTTGGCAAACAATAATAACCATTGGTAGAAAACTTATGCGAGAAAACATGCAAAGTGAAGAGAAACTAGTAATTATACACTCAACCAATAGTTGATGTCACTGGTACTTGGGTGTTGAAAGATTTGGAAAAAAAATGCATAGAAGGAAGAAAACCTAACCAAGCATACGCTGTGTGAAAACCATAACATATAGCAACTCATAAAACTCACAATTCATGACTCAAACTACATACCATACCGAATTAGTCTACCGTATGACATAATTTTTTACTTATTTAACTAATTTCTATCACTGCATGTGTTTTGGACTTGTAAGTATCGCAACCTTACAGAACCTCTGGTATGTTTTTATATTACTATATTTACTGCACCTTTAGACGCTAAGAAGACATACTGCTGACAGGAAAAAGTTGGTCTTACCCTCGCTGCACCAAATGTATGCACAAGAACAAATTATATGAATGCATTCAGTATCAATATGCAGGCGTCAGCTGATGAATATTTACAAAAATGTTCCATATAACTACCAGAAGAGGGCAGTGATGTAATGCCAACCAGTTCAGTTCAACATTTTTACTGTTGAGTGCCTTAGTCTGGGAAAATCCCAGAAATGGTGAGCATTTAAATTCCATTAAAGACTTCCTTGCTATTTTTTCCTGTTTGTTTGCTTATTAGTTTTCCCATATACATCATAGTAATGTAAATATTAACGATACAAAACAATAGGCGACATAAAGAAAGAAAATGTAAGAACAAATTATGAAAAAAATATTGAATTTATATCTACTATTATTATGTAAAACGCCTGCAGTCACATTGATTAATCTCAGTTAAAAACAGCTGCAAGCTGACAAGCTGCAGTCTGGCAAATACAGTGACAGGTTTACAAAATAGTAAACAAATGATAATTCTGCTTTGAGTCCTGTGCTTGATTTAACACGCCAGACAGTTTTTGCCTGAGCAGGACAGTTGGTGTTTCTGCAGAAGGATACACACCACACCACCTTACAGGTGTCTAACTCTGCAGGAGTTCGCTTTGGTGTTGACTATTTTTGTCGCTCTGTGGCTCCAACAGGATGATTGATTGGTTCTTCCTGGCCTACTTCAACTTTCTGTTTGTGTCAGTCAGCGGAAGAGCCTTCAGGTGTTCGCTCTGGGTAGAAATGGAAATTCCTAGCCAGACGGGTCCCAAAGCGCGTGCACGCTGCATACAGATTCCGAAGGTAGGTCTTGTTGATCTTGTGTGTGAATGAAATATTTACACTCACTCACGGCAATCATGCCTGTAAAGAAAAAATAAATAAATCACAGCCCCCTACAGACACTATCACCTTTGATAGCAAAGTCAAACATTTTCGCTCAATAAAGTTTCAGGGAATAAAAATGTCACATGGACCTCGTCTTTTTCGGTGCCCAACATAACTGTAGACAAAATTTTGAGAATAGTTTTATCAGACCATGAAACATAATTTCACAAGGTCTTAGGTTTTTACTAGGTCTTGATTTTTTTCTGTGAAAAAAAAAGAGAAAAGAAAAAAGAATTATGTCCGTCAACCCTAATCTGGGACTGCTGAACGTCAAATTAATCAGATTTACTAGAATTTAAAATATGTGTAGGTATATATTTTCCTAATAAAATGTATTTATTATCATTTCAATAATTCCATGTGCATTAAGCTCAAGTTAGACTAAGATCCGATTTTATTTATCTTAGTTTTACTTCTCAAAAACTTACAGTTGAGCAGGGTGTGTAGACATTTTTTACAACTATGTTGTCATACATTTAGCACAAAACTTGATGAAATGATATGGTGAAATCTAACAAAATTCTGTTAAACTTTTGCTTTTATTTACATATCTGCCGTGAAGAAACCTGCTCACAAGTGTTGAACACCAAACACAACCTTTACCGCTGCGGAAGTCTCTGCGATTCCACCTGTAGGCCAGGCTGTGCAAGCCTGAATGCAAATGCAAAGACATCTGAGAGCTGCATCTCATACTGTAGTGTTCAGTCCTTTGCTGAAAAACATGGATCTAGGGTGGTCATGGCTTGCTTTGATGTACTGTGCAAGGCACATTTTTCCTCCTAAAACAACACGCAGAGATTTGAACACGACGACTGAACTATCACTTTTGATGAAAACTGATCACCCAATGTCCACACAAAAATCTTAGCTGGAAAACATGGTGGTGTAAGAATGATGATGTGGGCTGCTGCTTATTTTGCTGCAATACCGGGGCAACCTTAGTGAATGACTCAACCATGTCTGCATACCCAAAGCGACAGCATTCGCTTGACATGTTTCAGGGGTAGTTTGGGATTTTTGCTAAACGCTTATAGTTACTATCTTATCTTAAACATTGTCAATTTCTCATTCACTTAAACCACTATGCTGATTTTACATTTTATGCTGCTCTGCTTTTGTATGAGACATTGACTGAGCTAGAAAAATAGCAGGTTTCACACAGGAAGATAAAAAATGGCTCTATGTCCTCCATTGCTTTTGCAAATAGTCACCTATTAAATGTGATGATACTTTAGTTATTTATAAATTGCACACACAGGATGTTAGTGAAGCTTAATTCATCTTAAGACAGTAAAGATTTCCTTTGAGATTAGCTTCTCTTGGGCTAGCAGTTAGCATCAGCTCCAGCTTCCTTCAACAGAGCCACCTCCTGGCCATAAATGTCTATTTCTTTTGTTTATTTTTGTTTGATTTTAAACTTTGAATGTTTTCTAATTGAAGACAATGCTTCTTAAGGTTTAAATCATACAGAAACAAACTTAACATCTGAAGGAGGTTTTACAAGCTATTTAATCCTTAGGTCTACTTATTTTTTCTAAATGTTCACGAAGTCTTTGCTATATGCTGACATGGTTTAATATGTCATGCGCTGACTATTTTTAGAGTAGAAGAATTTCGTAAAAATTATGTATTGATGAGTAAATCCATGCAACAAAATGTTGGAGTTAATTTTTCATCCTTGCAGGATTTTTTTTTTTTCTTTGCAAACAAGAAACTGCATCTTAACTCTTCCGATTATAACTGTTATGAAATATAGTATCACCTACTAACTTTAATCTGTTCACTACTCTCTTTTCTATTTGTAAAATCCCTCCAGCTGCCCATCCTGGGCATTATAAGCTGTTTATGATGAGCTTTATTGTCTTCATTGCTTGCCAAAGGGTGACTGCCTCCTGCAATCTTTTCTTTGAGTAACCATTGTTGGGTTTCATGGCGCCGTGCCTTGCTCATCTCTTCAGCTTTTCCTGCAGACAGATGGCTAGTAATCTGGCCAGGAAGGTCACCGCCTCTTCATACCCAACTCTGCATTGTAATGCACGTACAAAACATTATCAGCATAACACTTTTGTCTGCGCACTGCGCCGCTTAACCTTGTAATTCCTGCCAATAGGTCATGGCAGATAATTAAACTGAGAATCTCAAGGAAATTCAATACTCTCTACTACAAACAAGGGAGACTTATACTTGAAGGAGCCATTCTGTATTCATAAACTGGATTTGAAGCTTTTACATGGTGATAAGTAGCTCCAGGTTCAGGTGAAAACATCTTTGTTGTTGGATTCTCCCCCCACCTCCCTGTTTTAGGCAGTTCAATGCTGGATGAGCACCAGTGCCTCTGACAAATAAAGACTGCATTCTGTTTAGCTGGACTAATTTCAGGATGGTAGTGTTGTGTATGGTGGCTCACTGAAATTGGTCTCCTTTGACTTTGCTCCCATTTTATCTAAGTTAAATTGAAATGGTCGGAGGCGTTCGAACTGCTCATTATCTGATTAAAAATGCTAGTTTGTCCAGAAGGATAAGCCTCGATCCATGCCTTTTTTAAAAAAAAAAAAAACAAAAATAAAAAAAAACCTTCTTTGCACACTTGCTTCATTAAAGTGAGCGATCTCACGTCTATCCCTGGAACTCCATCCCTACATCCGCAGTGGAGGTGAAACCTCTACTCAAACTCCGGGGTAAGTCCCAGCATATTCCTCGGCTCGTGTGTGGGCAGAAGTTGAATCAGGTATGACCTCTAGTGGAATGTGACAGCGGAGAACTGCCGGAGCTCGACAAGTCTGCAGATTCCTCCCTCAGTGGTACACCAAGCATGAATCAAGAAGAAGCCAAGCTAAGCTTTCTGACAGCAACTCATCTCCACGGTGGAGTGTGACACTCACATATACACAGTACGTAGGTCAGTTTTTTGTTTTTTTTTTCCCCACACTGCATCAGAATTTTTTTTTCTTCACTGTGTCACTGAAAGTTTGGGAGTTGGATCTGTTTGCCGTGAGACAGACACTGGTTTTGTGAATCCATTATGTGAAAAGTTTCAATGAAACACATCTTGACAAAAGTGAATCTCATTCATATTCAGTAAACGTCCTTTTGCATTTGACAAATCTTATGTTTTGCTACATACAGTATAAAACTGGTCCTGTGGGAGTAAAAACCAAGTCAAAAAGTTTTTTTTTTTTTTTCTGCTTTTAGAAAACCCTCTTTGACAGTATTCATGATCTCTGGGAATCTTTGGGACAGTTTTCTTCTTTGTCTGTTCCTAATTCCGTTTTGCTATATTGTCACCTCCTAATTCCTTTTCACATCGATAAATAAACCACTTGGATGAACACTTCTTTGGTACCTACCCGTTTCACTTCAAACCAAGTGCACCACGTTATATTTAAGTGTTGTCATAAATTGTCATAAAACACAAATTTCACTTTTTAACTCAAATGTAAGTTACCTGAAAACCATGTTTTTACTCTGTTCAACTATATTTTCTGGGCATGTTGATTCAAATAAAGTATGAAACATTTTGTCCTCTGCTCAAACAGTAATAATTTAAAGTCGCCTACCTTTGAGGTTTTGTGATTAAATCAAACAACTACATTTTCTAACAGTAGACTATATAGAAAACTGGAAGCGTTAAAGTATTGGCTGTGAAAGTAAGAAACATCCACTTGGTGGCTATGAATTGATGCATGGTCAGTACAAAATGTGCAGTGAAAGGCAGCAACATTTGAAATGATAAACACAGGTGTCTAAAGTGGCAACAGGTTGAAATGTCCAACTTCGGCATTGAAGATTTTTCATCCAATAAGGACTAATTATGTCTCGTTTCCCATCATTAAGCACCATAAATGATCCAATTCAGAAAGTCACTCATTCCATCAGTTATGTGTTTGAATTGTTACCTTAAATCTTGAAGATAAGTAATAAAAAGGCTCAAATCTGACTTCTAATATAATTTAACTGCAAATTATTTTTGAAGATTTTATACAACACTTAGTCTTCATGGACTGTGGTTCTGATTCTTGTGCTGCCCCAGATAGAA
Source organism: Poecilia formosa (assembly GCF_000485575.1). Classification (NCBI taxonomy): domain Eukaryota; kingdom Metazoa; phylum Chordata; class Actinopteri; order Cyprinodontiformes; family Poeciliidae; genus Poecilia; species Poecilia formosa. The sequence goes on from NW_006799945.1 coordinate 315,366, forward strand.
TGATGTCCTTGGCGGCGAGTCATATTGTCCATGGAAAATGCACCGTTGAAATAGCTGCACTCTGACATCGCATCCAATCCAGTTGCTGTCCTGAAATTGCATTGTTCAGAGTTATTATATTTTGTTTTATTTGCACTCCCTGTGGCACAGAGTGAATTTTATTTCAGTGTAATTTATATGGGTGTGAAATTGCAATAAATCCTCCCTGAATATTTAGATAGAACAGGCAAAACGTCTCTGGGGACGCTGTTAACTCCACTCCCTGAAGACTTGGGGCTACCCTTGAGGGAAAATGTGATTTTGAATTATATGTAAGCTCTTTGAATGCTATATTTCAAGTTTTTCCACTTTCTATACATTTCCAACACACTCAGAAATCCAATTTTTTTCTTTCCCATTGTGGTAGAACTGATAAGTAAAATGAAATCTATTTTAAGAGGGGTTTGAGACATAACAATGCGGAAGACCTGAAGTTTAAAAAGTCATTGTTTGAGCTGTTCAATAATTGTCTCCAGAGTGCAGAGAGCAGAGATAAAACATTACATCTATAAACTAGAAGAAGCCAAAGTACAGATGCCTCAGGTGGAGAATTTCTCTGCAGAAAAAAAAGCAAAGTTATCCTGGGTGTGATCAGTTAAGTATTATACCACCATACCACCTAGATATATATGATATATGAATCTCAATTAAATATCCAAACCCCTTAAACTTTTTTTTTAAATTTTCAATCAGCTTGATAGTAGAAACAAACAGTGAATACTTGTATGGCAGGTACTACTACTAACTTGATCGCTTAGCATCCGGCTCAAACAGGATCAGCTGGACAAAGTGATAAGGACTGACCTGGTATCATTTTTGCTCCAGGGAGTTTTGTGCTCTTCTGGTGGCCGCCGGGACACAGCAGTTAATTAACACCACTCAAGAGTGTCAAGAGGAGGGAAAAATGCTCTCAGTGCTGTCACACCGTGGCCTGTAAGCTGTGTCAAAGGGAGCATGTGGAGAGAATACCGATAGATTCATTTATAATGTCATATGGGTATTTTTTGTTCACATATTTTCAAAGTTAGAAACTTAAAGTTACTTAAGAATGTTATAATAAATAGAAGTGCAAATGGAATCTTAACATGGATGGATGGGTAAATTAACTGATGAATTAGCAGAAAGATGAATGGTTGTGGTTAAGATACTTCACTGCTGTTATAACCAATTATTTGAATGTTGGAATAAACGCGTTATAAGTGAATCTGACATGATGGCTCTTAACTTTGTTCAGCATAATGTGGATCTCTTGGTATCTTCAATCGTACGCTTTGAGAAAGAATTCTCAAACAAGAAAAAGGAAATCTGAAAATAGAAATACATCCTCCTATGAGCAAGGTAAATGCTGCATAAACTCTGATATTTTCTTAGAATTAGTTCTCAAAATTGCCACTGTAATTTCCCCAAAAGTCCATACAGGCTCTTTGGTTTGTTGTCTTCTTCGGCTCATGCACATCTTCAGAAACTATGCAGCGTTTTAACCTTAGTGTCAACATAAGAACAAAGGTAACGGCAAAAAGAGTGATTCTGTGGGGTGATTATCATCACACAATTTGCAATATTCATGAACACCCATGATTGCAAAACAAAGGTATGAAAAAAACATTAAGAACACCACAGAGATAGACATCAACTCCTAGTTGGTGTCTGCAAGCTGTTCTGTTACCTTCATCTGTCTTCAAGCATGGGTTGATTTTCAATGGCGCAAAATAATTACGTACTCAGCCTCAAGACAGAGTACTCAAAGTAATCTCTCTTACTGCACACTCATGCAACCATGATTAGCCAGGAAAACCATTCAAGAATCTTTATTTTCTTTTTTTTTTTCTACAAAAATATTTTACATTAGAAAACACAGCTTGAAATATACACAGTCCACTTGGTTTGCAGTAACCATGGAACATTGTGACTCAAATATATCTGTCTATATTTAAACTTGTAGGTAAATATATCAGCAACAATAACAAATCTGCTGCCTTTGTGAGGTCTGCGATAGATGTCGTCAAACGGAGCTTGGGCTTGTGTCGGAAATGCTCCACGGGATGTCGTCTCGTCAAAGCAATGGCTCACAATATATTCATACTTAATACAAAAAGAAAATACAGCAAACTAATGCTACCTCTGGTTATGGCAGGGAGTGTGTAAGGTGCTCAGGTACCACCTGTGTGATGGGGAGGGAGGGAGTGCAGGACACGGATAGAAAGCAAGGAGCACGTCAACAAGCAACAGCAGGAATCTTGGTTTTGAATGTTCTGTCCGACATTCATTTGTCGTCTTCCCCCCCCCACGTCCCATGTTCCCTTGTCTTCCTCTTGACTGTGCGTGTACCTGTTGAAAACCAGCATGCCACTCATGTGTCTTCAACACGTCAAGCTCCCACAGAGCCATTGATCTGTCAACCTAACCATCTCTCTGCAATACATCCCAAGGTACATTACACCTGCCTGCACAGACGGGCGCTGCAGTGTCAGTCACCTGTCGAGCGATGACACCTCGGGATGTCGCTCTTCCCCCTGGTGGGAGTCTATATTCAGATTAATAGGGATCCTGTCTCTTCTGCTGGGATCGGCTGATCTGAATCTCAACTCGGCTTATTCGTTGTCTTAGAAATATTAGTCATATCCCTTGAACTTTTTCATGCTACCACAAAGTTTAAATGTATTTCATTGGGTTTTTGTGTGATAGATCGACGTAATCTAGTGGAAAGTACAGAATGGGAAGCAAACCATTTGCAATGGGTAGACGTGGACATCTACCCAAACTGACAGGCAGGGCATGGAAAGGATGGGAAGAAACCTTGGCTTTTGACAATAGGAGTGCACCCAACAAATCTAGCCCTTACAGAAGAGTGGCAAGAAGAAAGTCATGGTTGAAAGAAAGAAATAGGACATCCTGTTTACAGAGGCCCACAAGCAATGAAGAAGACAAGGCGTGCAAGACCAAATTTAAGCTTTTAGGGCATCGCTCAAAACTCGGTGTGGGGTGGAAAACAAACGCTGCACATCATCTGGAAAACACCATCCCCATTTTGAAAAAGGGGGTGACATCATCATACTGTGGGACAGGGAAGCTGGTCAGAGGTGAAAAGAAGAAATATTGAGCCATACGAAATCTAATTCTTAAAATTAACCTGTTAAGAGAATGAAAAATAGTTGGGTTTGGGGCAGAGGATACCCATAAATCAGAAAAAAAATATAAGTGTGCAGCCTTTGCTATAGAGTACTTTAGATTAAAGGTTACTCCCATCTTAAAAGAGTCAAAAATGTGGCAATGAAAACTGACGTTCACAGGCACTCTTCAACCAACCTGACAGAGTTTAAGGCTAATTTGCTGAGAAAAACTGTAATATTTCACTAAGAAGTTGTCCACCTCTGCTCAGAGAGAGCTATTACAAAATATTTGCAGATGAAAGGTGACTGGATAGAGTAATTTCTCATGAGAGCTAAATACAGGTTTCTACATGTCTTTTAGTAGAAAGAAAATTATTCTCCAATTATGCACCACTAGTGTTGGTCTGTCACAGAAAATCCCAATGAAAGGCGTGAAACACTTTGTCAAACGAATACTTTTCCAAGATACTGTCCATGTAGACTGATATATATATTTATATATATATATATGAAGACTGACTGTACAGAACAAATGTAGCTTTCATCTGAGAGTATTCACTTTCAACTTGATCAAACATCTTAGAAATTACAGCTTTTTCAGATTTTCAGAAGGTAGATTTATTTGAAGCGTAGAAGCTACAATTATTCCTGCTGCTGTCAAAATAATGGAACAAGTTCAGAATTACAAGTATGGTAACACTATCTGTAGGATTTATTTATAGTCATTTTGGTTCTGGATCCGAGATATTACACCTTTTGTTGCCGTTTTGTTCATTATTGTGTTGGGAATAAATTAGCTCAGATTTACAGTTATTCAGCAGATATGCTGGTTGGAGTCCACAGCTGTTGTAGCCTATAGAGGACCTCTAGCGGGTAACACAAAGCGTTCACACGTTGATCAGCTGCATTCTGCTTCTTTAACATCTTATCATAAAACTTTAAAGTCGTCAATATGGCATAAGCTGATCAAATCTTATCTAGTTCACACTTCAAAAGACTTCAAAGAGAAGTGATTCCATTAAAAAAGGCAACTCACCTCCTGGCATTGCCCTCGATTCCATGCTACAGCTAACCTCAGGGGTAAGCCGACAGCTTCGTTCAATCAAATGGAGACAAATATGGATCCAGTTTGGATGACGGCGCAGGGCAAAGGTAAACGTGTGCTCGCTTGAGATAGCTTCAGAACACGAACGTCAAACTATTAAAGGAGTTTGAGGATGCACACTTGGACATCGAGAGGCTAAAGTTTTGAATAAACAAACCCCTCCGCAACAACCGAATCCACCGAGCGTCCCCGTCGTGACGGCATTTTGTTACTTTGGGTCGAGAAGGTGGGGTTTTGTTTTTGTGGGGTTTTTTTAACTGAAGAAATGGTCATAATAAACACAGTTTAGATTTGGTAGATTGAGAGGTTTTGTGTCGTTATTGTCAACAAAAGCTAATTTACATTTTAAAATAAGGAACTATAGTCTCAGAGTGGTGGAATATGAGAACCAGAGAAGGCCTGCATTATCTGTCTTTGGTCACTTTCAGGGTGATAAGGTTATTTTTGAGGAAATTTGCATATATGACAGAATACAATTTTACAAAAGACTTTTATGTTTAGTGCTGTTTTCAAAGCAGAACTGTGTTTGTGTTCCTATGCAGATTTAGGTTGGTTGAGCCTGCTGGTAGTATCAAAACAACAAATACCTTGGGACTTATCAGTCTGCTGTAGCTCCACCAACAATGGAGTGAATTTATAGATTTTGCACCTGTTGTGAAGCAGGATCAAAAATGTTTTTGTTTTTTTTAGCATGCTTTCTAGGTCTTGTAGTTGTTTGAAAATTATTCAAACGGTCTTAAAATCTGCTGGTGAAGCAGATTGACACAAAGAATCTCTTATCAGTTTGGCTAAAAGAATTCAACAAGCAACAAGTGGGGGAGGGCCAGCACTGCATTATCCTATGCCTCATATTGCTGCATAAACACATATCTAAAAAAAGAAACGTCATAATGCAGGATTGGTATGATAGAAAAGTGGTTTTGAAACCATAACATTTTAAGCCCTCCATACCAGTAACTGCCTAAAGAAGATCGAGGTATCTTTGAACATTAATCAGAATTGTGAATGAATATCTTTCTGATTTAAGCTGCATTTTAACTAACTAAACAAATCACCAATAAGCAAACATTTGCAGTATCAGCATTACAGCATTAGGCTCTGATAAATAAAACTGCTTTAAATCCCATTTTATAAAAGATTCAGCTTTTATTTTGTCAATAAGAAGCTGTAATTTCCAAATCTCTGTCAGTGTTGACGTGAATGCTCTCAAACCCCAGCAGGTTGAGCCACGAGCTCTTATTCATAAAACTGAATACCTCAAAGTAAGTCGCCATTAAATCTGTAATGATATAACCACTTATATCTGAACATTCCCCTCTTCTTAGCCCTCTCAGTATTATGAGGCCATTTGGAAAGTGAAGTTAACTTGTATTTCTGTGCAACTCAGCTTATGAAACATCTAATACCGTCACTGTCAGTGGATATTAACTGATAATTGTTCATAAAACAGCTACTGCAAAGCTCTTTAAGTGACCATAAGATGGCATGTGAAATAAATAACTCCCAAGAAAAAAAAGAGAAATAAAGAGAACAAAACAAACTAAATAAACCGTATTTATATGATCAAATTCTTCCAGTTTTTTTCTTTCTTTCTTGCAGAGCATCCGCTAATTAGTCTCTCTCTTGCACTCAACACAAGTACTTAACCCCGTGCTTCAGCATCATAGCAGTTCATTGGGGAAGGTCAGTAAGAGTGTCCAACAAGGCAGCAGCAGCCAAACTGGAAACAGGGGTAAGTGAGCAGCCAAAGGCGAGGCGGTGTCAGAGGTGCAGGAGCACACCTCGTATCCATTCTCTGCGTGGTCTGGGTGCTGGTGCACGTTGACCCTCGTCTCCGTGCTTTTGGCTTCTGTGTCCGGAGAGTCAGACTGCATCTCGGTGCAGAGCAGCCAGTCCTTGGCAATCAGGCGAGGGTATCCTGCCTCCGCCTCCATGTCGCTGCCTGGCACTCGCCAGTACTCCTTGCCCTTGAAAAAATAGGATGATCCTTTAAGGTAGAGATTGAAAGAGAAAACATGGTTGGGATTTTGTTGTATTTAGGGTGCAGTTACTCAAAAGAACATAAAGTTAGAAATCAGGAACTTGCAAAGGGACTTTTCCATATTTTGCCACATTTGCAACCACAAAGTCTTAGATTACGAATTAGGTTAATACTGAGTTAATCCAGAACCCGCCTGGCACTCCACCAATCTAGCCTTCGTAGAAGAGAGGCACAAAAGAAAAAAAAAATGTTGGAAGAAAATTATAAGAAAATATAGCAAAGAATTTAAATAATTTGCTCAAGTCAACAAAATAACATGTTTGAAGAAAGATTGACACTCTGAACACACAGTCCCCACTGCGATACACGGTGGTGGTGCCATTATGCTGTGTTTTTTTTGTTTTTTAGGATGGACAGGGAAGCCAAGAAATCTGTAACTTAAATTTTTTTGTGCACAAATGTTTTTTTTTTTCTTTTTCTTTTTCCAGTCTGTCTTGGCTTGAACTACCTTGCAAAGAGACATGGGCAACAGTACCAGGCCATAAATGAGCAAACCATTCTCAGAAGGTCTACAGCTGTAATTGTGGCAAATTAGTTCTGCAGAACTGATTCACCACAGAATCAGAGGGGTTGAATAGAAGTTAAAAAAAAAAACAAAACAAAAAAAAAAAAACATCTGATTTTTTATTTGTGTATCCATTTCCTTCCATTAATGCACTACATTGTTTTTGTTGTTGTTTTGTTTGGGTTTTTTTTGTTAGGCAACCCTTCCCTTGCCCTTAATGCAGAGATGGAGAGACAGAGCACAGCGGCTGTTTCCACATTATAAAACTTCAGTACACGTAGATGCATTAGCAGGAGTTTCAGAGTGATGTCATTAGAGAGATTCTCAGAAAGGTGAGGTGAAGAAAATGACCCAAAATGAGAGTTTACAAGGGGACCAACGTAAAGAGCTGATTTTGTGCCTAGAAATGCAACAAAAAAAAACAAAAAAAATCAGAAAAGTAATGAGCGGAAAATGGTCATTATCCCAAGAAGGAAATACGCTTGTTAGCTCAGTGTACATAATGAGCTATTAGCATCAGCAAGCTGGTCAGAGACCTGGGTTTATGAAGGCTGGGAGAGTTTGCACTAAATCTGCAGGAATAAATTCCCATCTTTCTTTAAGACAGCTTACAATGGTGCAATGTGTGTGGCTGTGTGTGTGTGTGTGTGCGTGTGTGTGTTTCGGGGAGGTCTAATGAATACTGCTAATGAAGTCAGTCTCTGTATGGCATGTGTTTAGAATTCCAGAGAGGGTGACAGCTGAAAGAGGTGCAGACTAATTGCTTTGAGCTGAAAATTTACACCTTTGTTATGCTTATAATTACCCAGCTAGGCAGAGGTTCTCCTCTTGATAGCATACTGTTGATCAATAACTCCAATTTATTTCAATATCGGCCTGGACTGTCAAGAGTGGGGCTCCGCATGGTAAGAGCTACAGTCCTCCAATTTATTTCAATATCGGCCTGGACTGTCAAGAGTGGGGCTCCGCATGGTAAGAGCTACAGTCCTACGTTGCATAAGATTTTGGGTTTTACGTTGCAAAAATTCAGCTGGAATTGCAACGCATCGCAATGGATTCAAGCTCATACTGATCACTGATCATAAAACTGCAAAGAGGATATTTATGGCATATGGTAATGTGATTCTTCCTTCTCTACCACATATTGTTCACACTGGTTGTTCATATCTGGATGTACATTTCTTCTGAATTTTTTTGGTCCATCTGGACAAAGAAACACCTTCCAACAGAGTGGTTCAATAAGCGATAATAAATTTGACAAATTGCCCCGTTCACTTGCAGAAAGGCACACTATTCATAACAGTCATCAAATAGGGCCAAGTGTAGCAGTTTCAGTAGCAGTTGTGTAAAATTAAATTAATTGTCCAATAGAGATATTTCCTTTTTCCTCTTTTGGATTTTGACAGACAGAGACTGGCAGAAACCAAACTGATAGTTTACATTTAGGTATAATGCATATTTCACACATAAAAAGCTTGGCAATTTTCTCAGCCATATTTTCTAGATATTGGATAAGAAATAAGGAAGCTTTGTTCATTTTTGTGACAGATGCATCCTCACCCCACATCGGAACACTATGGTTTTGTCGATATGACTGAAAGCACAGTAATGGCATCTGCAGTTGCATATCATTAGCTGTAGGGGCTAATAGCTGCTGCCCTATCTAGTGATATATATCAATGGAACAGATGGAGGGACACAACTTTTTAGACGGTAATAAAAATTCACTTTTTTCCCCTCTTTCTTCCATTACAATTCTTTACTTTCCCTGAGGGTGTAGGAGCCCCATGTCAGAGCTTTGTGGTTCCCTTTCCAGCATGTTTAACAGAATACAAACTATTGTCCACTCAAAGACTCCTGTTGAGCTTGATGACATAGATTTAAAGGTAATCCAGTCATTTGAAGCAGCCAATTTGAAGCAAAGTAACATTTTTAACTTTTAGTACAGTGGATGATGGTGGAAGACTCTGAACTCAGAGTTGCTGCAGGAAACAAAGGATAGTGGTGACTTTGAAAAGTTTCCTGAGAACCTTTTATTAAATAGCTCATTTTGTAAAGTCTAATGATCTAAAAGAATAAAGAGCTCCCTTCAGTAAAACTGAAAGACTATGCAGCCAGCATTCAAACTTGGGTCCTCCCACATTGTGCAGTTCTCTTAGATGAAGGGAGAGAGAGACTTCTGCTGGCTGCATATCAAACTAAGTCAGACAAAAAAAGTAATACAATAAAGTTTCCAGCAGTTAAAGTTCTAAAGCAGACATCATTCACCCCCCAAAAAAAGCTTTACACACACTATTATGAATCACACATATCCTGAATCAATGGCTAATGTCTAAAAAACAACAACAAAAAAAAACATTCAGAGCGCCAGGTTTGCAGCTGGAAAGCATCAACAGCACCGATAGAAACAAGAGAAATAGAGACATGAGTGTCCCTAGGAGAAATACACCAGGCACACCTGCAATGGGTCACCTGGTTACATTGTGGATTTTTTTTTATTTTTTTGTAAATTACATATTCTGCTCGGTGTTCTCTGTCCTGCAAGTGTTTCTGCAACAATGCAGGCACTTGAAAATTTGACCTATCGTAAGTCCCTGGTAATAACGGGTAACCTTTCTCCAGCATCTGAGGGATGAAGAAAATGTCACAACCATGATGATGTGACACTTTTTAGGGAGACATTCTCTCTCACCAAATGATCACATGTATATGATTAAATCAATAAATTTTAACCTGCACATCTATAAAGTTTATACATATTCATATCTCATATCGCAGCGCCCATCTTTACAACACTTTCAGGCAAAGACCCCATTTCACTCCCTGTTTATGAGGTCCTTAAACTTTTTTATTTGTTCTCTGATGGCTGTTTTAGGTTGCACCGAGTCCGTTGTCTGCACACACCTCGGGGTGTCTTTCCTTGATGTGTGGTGGCATAAATTTAAAGCAAGCTTTTTAAAGTTTCAATATGGTAATGCTTCAGAGAGGGGATGTTTTATGAAGTGCATCAACTTTATTATCACAGCAGTTGATTCAAAGCCACATCTGAGCACTGTCACTCCTTGATGTGATGCCGTTTTAAACCTAGAAATATTTTAACCATTAAAAATGGCATTGTGAAGAACCTCCGAGTCCATGTGTCCCGGAGTTTCTACATTTTAGATTAGCACAATTAAATGAACGTTTCTTTTACATCTCTTGACAAAACTGTGTGAAAGCAGAACTGCGTCCTTTATCTGCCCCCCACTTTTGGCATTTCTCCGCAGTTCCTTTTTTTCCTCCTGTGCCCATCATTTAGCATGGCCACACCTACAGAGTCCCATCACAACAGCTATCCTCTGCTGCTCATCAATAAGCACAATGTCCAGACGTTTGGCCGTCACCAATTTGTCCGTGCGTATTTGGAAATCACAAACGATCTAAGCTCAGTTATTTTCCGCCACCTGTGTCTGACTGTCTACGAACTTTCAAAAAGCGATTCGTGACTTTTTGTTTTCCTGGAGTCTAAATATAATATAAGAATTATGTGGGTTTATCTCCAGCAGTTGTAGAGCAAAAGGTTGGCATAAGAGCAGCGTAAGACCGATGTAAGCTTAAAAGTCAAAAAGACAGCTTGATGTAGTCTTTGAACAATAAAATCAGATGGATCACATCTATTGAGTCACATCTTTCTCCAAAAAATAACTCAATCTGCACATGAAAAATGTCTTATAGAAATATCTTATTTTATCTATCAATACAATAAATTACATTTTAATTAATTTATTAATAAGCCAATGTCATACAAACAAGTCCCATTCATTTTTAACTGCACTGAGTCCAATTTAATCCAAAATCAATTCAATTCATTCCAATTTTTTTATTCATTCCAATTTACATTTTCCTTTTGTCTGTACATTATGATATTGTATCAAACAGTAAAGATTAAAGAAGAAATACAGATTTGCATCCTGTAAACATTACTGGCCTTGCCTGGAATAATGAGCTCCGGTAACACACACACATAGCCTCATGTGCTCCTTTAAAACCTGGTACTTGATGAGAAACAAAATGAGTATTAAGGGATGATGGGATGAAGGTTATAGGGAGGTGAAGGAGACATCATACCTGCCAACAGCTCACACAACACATATGCTCATTTGGTTGAAGTAAAGTATCCTGGAGGTGAATCAGCAGGGACTTCTGTAAATGTTTTGCCAATTTCAAATGCTAAAAAAAAAAAAAAAAAATTAAAAGTGTTATGTGGGAGTTTTTGGAACCGTTGCAAAAACAGCAAAAAATTTTAAAAGCAGCAACACATCTAAAAGGAAAATAAGAGACGTGAGAGCTATTTTTGATTAATATTCTGGTTTTTGTGAAAATGACTTCAATAACTATCTTTATGCCTCACTTGACTTAGCGTGTGCTGCTTTTTATTAAATGGAAAATGCAAATGCAACAGTCCCTGCAGAGAGCACTTGCTCAGAAAAATCTGCGAACCATGTGTGCCTCGGCGCAGAAAAGATCACAAAAGGCTGAATTATGTTCGAAAGGGGCCATCGGTGATTGGTGATGACCTTTCTGAACAACTGTCAAGCACTTTGTCAGTAAACTATGAGGCAATTTGTGGTATTTAGAAGTAAACAAAACGTCTGTCATCCATCTGGCTCCGAGGCTCCCTCCGCGGTATGTTTTCAGGAAACTTCACAGAAAATAATCATTTTGAGGAAGGTGATTAATTGTACGCAAACAGAAAGGGAGCACATGTGATGCCGCAATGAAATGTTTTTTTTTTTGTTTTTTTTCCAACGCTCTGCAGCTTGGTGACAGCAGATAAGTGCTGAAAACAATGGAGTGTTGACTGTGACCAACTACAAGCTGTACAAGTATAGGCTGCAGGCTGAGTGAGTATTCATACACCAAAAAAATATTATGAGACCACACAGCTGGGAAGTTTGACAAATCTAGAAAAGGAACAAGTTGGAACAAAAAATAAAACGATTTCAATAACGATTGAAACAGCATCTTATGCTGGTTTCAATCATTTAAGAATCCAAAGATTTTCTTTACAAATTTGTAATTGCATCAATTATAACATACTGAATACTCACTCAGAAAGAAACTATCCTTGTCTTTGTTATTCAGCACCCCACGTTCTGAAAATGGTAAATTAAATCCAGTGCAACCAGTTGCCTTCAGAGGTGACCTGAGCTAGTAAATAGAGTCCATCTGTGCGTGACTTCATCTCAATACACATCCTGCTTTTCTGTGAAAGCCTCCGAGGTTTGACAGAGAACATCAGAGAACAAACAGAAAGAAGAAGACCAAAGAGCACAGCAGAAAGCTCGGGCTTTACTTCTGGAGAACGCTGAAGCAGGATTGACTTGCAAAGCAACTGTTCATCATCCAAAAAGGCAGCGTGGTACAACACCAGACCTACCAAAACAGGGTGGTCGACCTTAACCGACAGGCTGGGCAAAGAGAGATTAATCAGAGCAGCAGCCGAGAAAACTGTGGCAACTCTGTAGGAGCTGCGGAGTTTCTGAAGACGGGAGGGAGAATTTGTCAACCCAACACACCTCAACAAAAATTGTTGTGGTGTGGGAACATGCAGACCTGCTGAGGTTTTTGATAATCAAAAACACAAAATACCAATGGCCTGCAGCTTTTTTAAATAAAAAAAATAAAAAATAAGAAAAATAAATCCATGAATCTCTAAAAATGTAGCAGTACACGTGCTTGTCCTGAACCACGGAGTCAGACAACAGATGTATCCCAGCCAGAAGAGGACAAACACATGCCTGTTTGTGCCATAAAGTTTAGTTTAGGCTCTAAATACATCAGGCACTGCTGTTATACACGGATACACACTGATGTTTCTTTTTTTTTTTTTTAAATCAATATAACTTAGTTGTATGAATTGTAGAGAGGTGCATTTTTAATCAACAACACTCTTTAGGACATAATTGCTCTGTGCAATTAGATCAATCAGCCGGCGCAGCATCCTGAATCAATGTTGTGCGCAACCATAAATGTTTGGGTTGGAAATACATCAAAACACATCAACAAGGTAGCGAGAAATGTTTGGAGGCTCAATCTCGGAGAAATAAATCCCTGTTTCACAGAACCACTTATCACATAAACCACAATCACTTTTACGTTTCTTCAAAGATTACATAAATCCCAGGTCTGATGAATTCACCGGTTTTTATGCTGATTCAAAGACGGAGAAAACTTTTCATCAGCACGATAACAACCGAGGGTTTGGATCGCCAAAAGGATAATCAGACGTTCACAAACGGAGCCACAGCACAGTTTTAAAGTTATTCTCAAATTCACAGTGTGTCTTGGTGAAGCACTTAGGTCCTTGTCAAAATAATAGGCAATGAATTTAATGTGCTGATCTGACAGTGAGTTAGTTTAAAATCAGTCAGCCTATTGTTAAAAATGCATTTTGACCTATTCCAATAGCAATCTATTAACAAAGAAAACTAAGATCGCAGTGTTTAGCATGAATAATATATATAAAGGACATATGTAGAAGTAAGGGCAACATTTGTATTAATAGGTTTTAAGAGTGTTAATGTAGTAGAATTACTCGACATTCGGAATTTTTAAAAATTTTGTTCCAGATTTATTTTGACTTTTAAGGCCAATGAACACTTTTCTCTTCACCATTTCAAGCTTTCTTCTAGCTGTAGCTCTTTCTCTTTGCTCTAACAGCCAAAGCCAGATCAACCTGTCAAATTCGATACGGTTCTTCTTTGGGGATTGATTAATGGGAGAATCAACACTTGGGGGAAAAAAAAAAAAGAAAAAAAGAGAAAAATCTTTAACCATCTCTTGATTTTTGCTCTCTAACGAAATTGAATTCTGACAAATGTGCAAGAAAAACTGTCCATTCCTTTTTGCAAGATAACAAAACTTACAAGTCCTGACAAGGAACAAAAAGGAACAGAGATATCTGGGATGAGCACAACTGTGTTCACAAACCTTTATTTTAAAACTGAGATGAATAGAAATGAATCTTTCTGCAAAGGTTTGAGCTGTGACAGAAAACCAAAGAAAAATATAAAAAACTATCTAAGTAACACTTCTGTATTCTGTGGTTCTGTTGAAATAAAAGTGAGAGACTGTACTGAGGTTTAAGTCTTCACACATTACAAGTAGTAATTGCAACCAATTTTCTGTCTAGTAACATCAAAATGACAACCTTTCTTGTTCTAGGTTATGTTGACGTTATCTACGGGAATGCCTCCAAAAACCTTCTGCATAAACTGAATGTCACTGCAGTCCGTTTTGTAACAGGGTCATCTCTATATTCTTGCAGGTTGGTACCAATTAGTTTACAATGCAAACATTGTCAAAACTCTGCTTTACCTTTGCATGTTTTTTTTTTTTTAATTTCCAAAAAAATTGCAGAAATTTATGCTCCAGTAATTTTATCACCAGAACCATTCCAAAGGTTTGCACCACCTTTGGTCGTTCATTATTACAGTTTGTTGCCCAAAATGACTGGAATGATTTGCAAAAACATGTTAAAGCTTCAGACCTACATCCCAATGATTACCTTTAATAATTCACTGCAAATGGTCCATGCACCTTCTTCTCATTTGGACGTATTGTATAGAAGTGGTGCTTTCTGATTTTTTTTTCTCTGTCCTTATAATTTATAATGTTTGTAGTATTTGCTTTTACTGCCGGTTCTTCCAAAGTTGTGGTTTTAAGTGAGAACCAGCTCTCAATTGTCTCACCTCTGTAAATAAAACATTTAAAATGCAGAAAAAAAGTCATGTTTCATTATGCAAGTAGAAATTATTAACCTGCATACCTTAGCAGCATTAATGCCATTTACAGCCAGAATAAACATCTCCGTGCAATTACAGTGATATTCAACTGGACAAATGAGGGCTGAAATTAAAAGTATGAATTTTTGTAGCAATGCTTGCTATGAAATTTCCATACCTAAGCTTAATCAGCACAATGTAGAAACAGGGTGTTTATGCTGATGTTTGCCTGTGTGGGTGCAAACTGTGATTGTGATGAAAGGGCTAAAGAGTTTGAGGGACTGAACTGAAGTGAAACAAGTGGGCAGCCGCCAAGCAAAATCAGCCGTTACTTTTATAGTCTTTTGTCCTGCTTCGGTGGCATCCAAACAGTCTGAAACAAGCTTTGCTTTATTCCTTGTTGTTGCAGCAGAAGATAGATCTGGGGGAGTGGATCATGATGGACTCAACCGTGTGCAGAGGTTAAGGCTGGAGAAATGTTCCCTGTCTCACCCCTTTGATTAGATTGGAGAACCTGTCACCCCATTTTAGATTTTTTTTTAATATCTGTGCTCCCTGTGGGACCACTAAGCTCACAGTGGCACCTAGTGGATTCATGACACCTGACAAGAGATTTTTACTGTGTTTATGGTGGAAAGGCCAAAGCTCTTGTGCTACATTGACCAAGTGTAATTGAAAAAAAAGTTTTCAGTCCTTAAACTTCAGCAGCTAGTTTCTAAAAGGTTTATAGTCCAGATATTTTATTTTCCAAGACCGCAGCGTGCTTTATAGCTTCTGTTGTGGAGCACTTGGCCACATCTTCTTTTCCAAGAGCGTGTACAATAACTGCTGTTTGTGCAAGAATGCACTCATAAATAAAATAATACGGAACAATGCTTGGAATAGAAATTGACCACCTGGCTTTCAAAAACTCTAAAAATGTTAAGGAATCAGCAGGGTCTAAATGTATTGTTAAAGAAGTGATCTGCCAGCAAACTGCAGCCAAAATCTCTACCACATTTAATATCCTGTTTTGTAATAAAATGTGTTGTTTCTGACTCCTCATTAAACTTCCTTTTATTTCATCCATAGTTTTTTACGGGATTCTTTGTGAGCCAAATTGAGCTATTTAAACAGAGTTCCGAATGGAAATTTGAATTTCAATTAGACTTCCTGCAAAGTTTTCCCAACTAAAGAGTGAGCAGAGTATTAAGATTTCTATCACGTTAGAAAGCAAGTTCAACGTCTTTTACTTGTCGGGACGCAATATTTAAAACTCATTAGGTCTTCGTGTGCTTTGAAAAAGCATTTTTAGTATTTGCATTTACAGATTTTCTGTTTTTGTTTGTCACACTTATGAGACAAAGATGATCAAATTAAATAAAAAGAGTAGCTTTTAAATGATGACTTCAATTTTTAGGGGGAAAAAAGGCTGTCCAACTTAACCTGGCTCTGCGTGAAATACAGTTGCACCCATTGTTAAATTGTGAATTAACTCTGATTGCCCACATTTTTTTTTGTATAATTTCACAAGCGATATTCAGTCCTAATTACTGACAGTCCTGTAAAACTAAGAAACAAAGAAGCATTGGACCAGGTTTGTTTGAATATTTTTTTTTGTCCTTAATAAAACCTGTATTTTATATTTACTTAGGTTATCTTTGTCTAATATTAACAAGTGTTTGACGATCCAAAACATGTAAATATGACAAAAACCTGAATAAATCTGTAAGTGGGCAAATTCTATACTGGATTGGGAAACGCCAATCTCAAATGAAAAGCAAATATTTAAACTCTACCATAACTTGGTAAATCTTAAAAATACTCCTCATAATATGGGAATAAAAACAATGTCAAAAAATATATAGTTCAATCATGTGAAACTGCAAATGAACCTTTTTCCAACAAACATTTCCCAAAAGTTAATTATAGCAGACGACTTTAGTCATAGGGCATTAAGTAATGGGAAACAACCTGTGCTCATGTGGGACAAACATCCCAGTTACCAATACTCAGTTTGTAAAATATAGAAAAAACAAAACAAAACAAAAAAAACATCCAATCAGAGCCTAAATTGGTCCTATCAAAAAGTAATAAATATATGTCAAAATGGTTGGATTCCTGTTGAAATTGAAAAATGATTGGCACACACACCAGCAGCTAAAATAACCTCTACAGAAATGAAAGTTATAAAAACACATCTTACATTTTATAATAAAACAAAGTATCAGAAATGAAAGATGTCATTCAGTTCTTTTCTGTATGTTCGTATAAATCAGGATCAAATTGCAATTTAATTTAATTTCAATTGAAAAGGTGGAGCACAGATCAGAAAATCTTGGATGCAGGTTCTTATTGTTACTAAGTGGCATGTGTTTGTTATTGTCATTTCACAGCGTTCAGATGAGTCTCGTTTGTCAGATTTTGAAAATAACCTCAGGTATAAAACATACTTTTCATTAAACCCATAAATTAAAGATGGTCTTTGCATCCATCTGGTGTATTATTCTAACCTTCAACGCTTTTATCATTAACGGTAAACAAACAAACAAACAACAAATCACCATAATTAACATAAATAAAAGCTTGAAAACATCAGTCTGAAAATACTTTTCAATAATATTCTAATTCACTGAACAGGTTTGCATAGCATGCAGAATATGTTAGGTTACCCTCTTTCAGCTAATATAAAAGTATAAAATAATGAAGTGCAGATGTTTGTGGCTTCTCACCATCAGACCACCTCATGGCATCGTCCAGCTGGAGCGGCAGCCCCTTCCAAAGCGTGCTGTCTTTGGGGAAACCAAGGTCCATGTGTCGCAGGTGGTCGTCATAGCGCCAGTAGTAGTTATCTTTGAAGAAGTAGGTTTTGTCGTTGTGTAACCAAACAAACACTGCATCCACTGCTTCCACAGGAAGGCCGAAGTCACTAATTGGACGTGGGTAACCCTCCTCAACGTTATTGTCTTTGAATACCCAATACTTTTGACCTGAGGATTCAGCACAAACATTACAATAAAAGAAAGAATTCACAAAGCTATACAAATGTTGTTGTGTTTTTTTTTTTCTTTCTTGTACAGACAGGCAAATCAAAATAAAAGCCAATTTGAATCAGGAGTAAATACTCACCTTTGAAGAATACTATTTTGTGGTCCCCTGGCCTCTCGTAAACAGCGTCCACGCTATCCAAATTGGGAGGAAGCCCCCTCCAGAAGCGATGAATGTGAGCAGGATGGAGGGACACCAGGTGCTTTTCCCTTGTTAGCCTCCAAAAGTACTTCCCTACAGGAACCAGAAGAGACTGGCTTAGAGCTTCTCCAAACAAGGTTGTTAAAAGAAAAGGCAAGTTGATTTTGGTGAAATGTTGCCAAATGGAGTGCTGGCTGCACTTTATTTCTTTTGGCTGCTTTCATAAAAAGATAAAAAATAAAAATAAGGTGTTCCAGCAACAAATACAATTTGCAATTGATAAAAACAACTTAAAGAACCTAACAATTATCTGGAAAGATTAAGATTACTTTGGCAGAAAATACTGTTTAATGTGTTAACCTTTTTTTAGGTGGCAGAATTTGTTCATAATGTGCTTAAGACTGGTGAGGCTTGGAGTCTGATTGAAGCTGCTGTCTCACCGTTTATTTTACCACTTCTGTGTCTAAACAGGGAATTTTACTAGATTTGAATGTCAAGAAATGAAGGAGCAAAAGTCCTGTCACTTATTTGACTTAAGTGTGACAACATTTAAAGTACGCCCACTTCGTACACAGCACGTGTGTTTGGATACAATTTGTTTTCTGGTGTGTCATGGCAAGATGTGTTACTGCCGCCATCATGTCACCGTCTAAGTTTTCCCCCCCATACTTTATGATCTAACGAATGCATTTCGCGAGCACCGCCAAGTGACAAAATAATTATTAGCTGAATTTATGAGGAAATGCATCAAATGGAGCAATTTTGACCATTCAGCAGCTTCCTCTTTGCTATTAGCACACCTGCTGCTAATCCAGAAAACCCTTTCTCAATCTCCGTTTCTCTTGTTGGACAGCTTTTGCCATCCTGTTTTCAATTGTTGTCATTTGGGCTTGTGGAGTTGAATCCTTTTTTGGTCCCATTCTAACATTGTTCTTGGAATTCCAGAGCTCTTCCTAGTTTGTCATGAAAGTATTTTTACTTGACTCACACACTGCTTCCCTTTTGCGTCTGCTTCTTGGTTATTTTTATTTACAACACCCTAATGGTGTATTAGCCAATCCCTGGAAGTAACACCCATCAATCTCCCTGGGGGGCACTTTGTTCACTCCATCATGTCAGATCTAGTGTTTTTCTTTTCATCTTCTCCATGCTCTTTTTTTTTATTCCTCCACACCGCCGCTATTTGTTTCCTTCTGGTACAATCCAACAAAAGCCCGAGGAGGTACACCTTTAACCTTTTCAAACATCTTCAAGACAAGCAGACAAGCACTTTTTTTTCCCCCCGAAATTGTGACACTGGACAGATCTCTCACAGCAGATGGATGTTGACTTCTTTCATCTTGATGGAAAATAGACCAATCACAACATCCAAGAGTGGTTTATAAGGAGCTGCAATTCAGAATACATTCTCCTGGCTCAGTTTGTAGTGTTATGTAATCAAGACGAATAGCTTAAATAAAAACTCAAGGTATAGGAGGAAAGAAAGGAAATACAAATACAATTGCCCCCTTTGAAAATCTCCCCTTCCCCTTCTCTTATCAAACAAAACTTTATGCTAAAGTAGAATCAAGACCTCAGCAGGGAAACAGTCTAAATAAGATAAAATTAATTCAGTCAGGTTGACAAAGCACATAACCAAATGTCATATCTTTCAGTACTGAATGGTGACCGGACAGGATGGCCAACGAATAAGTCAAATAAAGTACAGAATTAAAGATTTGAGGATTAAAGGATTAAAGATTCAGCTTAAGATATCAGACAGCTGTATGAAAATGAAAGATGTACAAAGACCATAACTTTATCAGCTTGTGTGTAAAAGATGACTGTTGTAATTATTGACATTTTCAAACTGAGATGTAAGGTTTTAACATGGTATAAGGTTGAATAATTAATTAGTGAGAACATAGTCAATTGTACTTTGGCAAGTGGTATACTTGTAATATACAAATACAAAGCAAATAGTGGCTTTAATGTGTCATCTTTTTCTTTATTAATACCGCACTGACGGGGTAAATTGTGCAGTTCTGGCTATAAAGTTCCACGAGCTAAAGAAACTGATGACCTCTTAGTAAAAACAGTGGTTCCTGTCTCACAAAGATCAGAGTATTTAGGTATTTTTGTACCTCCTCATGGGTTTGTATGATCATATCCTCAGAGTCAAACTAAAGAGGAGGACCAATCCTGCCCTGCAGGATGTTACAGAGTCATGTTCAAGGAGCTCTGTGCAGCACAGAACATCCACACAGTGCTCTGGACAAAGAAAACCAACACATTTCCATTTGCATTTTTGCACTCCACTGGTACTTTTTTGTGACAGACCAACATACATTTGCTGATAATTTATGGAAAAACATATGTTGCAAATAGCAAAAGCACTTTCTTTCCTCTGTAGATGACTTGTGACAAAATGCAAATTCTTCTTATGACCTTCTTTGAACAGTGATTTCCTGGTTGGCATTCTTCCATTAAGGTCAGATTTATACTCACACGGCTAAACTGTGAATCTCTACAGCTCTTCAAGAGTTACCCTGGGTGTCTTGGCTACTTCTCTGATTAATGCCCTCCTTACCCACCCCGTCAGTTCAGGTAGATGGTCATTTCTTTGTAGATTTGCAGTCATGGGATTCTCTTTCCATTTTCAAAATGACGAACTGGATGTGCTCTGCGAGAAGCTTGAAACGTTGTTTTACAACCTAACCCTGCTTATACTTTTCCACAACTTGTATTGTACACTGAGAATATATTAGACAGTGTACACACACTATATTCTAACTAGGTGACTCCTCAAAACTGGTTTGTGGTGCATTTTATTTAGAGTTGTCCGTGGAAGGAAAGGGGTGGGTTACAGAGGTATGTCACTCTTATACAATTTTTATGAGTAAAACATAATTTTTCTTCAACTTTGGGCAAATCTGTTGTGTGTTGGTCTATCATATAAAATCTTAACAAAATATACCAATTTTGTATATTTTATATATTTTATGTGGTGTTGTTCATGGCGACAACACCACATAAAATGTGGAAGAGTTCAACGGGTATGAACATTTTTTTTTTACAAGAAACTTAATCAGTTCCCTATTAAAAGGCTGAGCGACATCAAAAATACTTGTTAAAGTTAAATACAAAAATTTTGCACTTTCTACTTTTCCATTTCTCTTCTGCTAATTAGAGATGAGCCTTCCGCCGTAAGTTGCCTTTTTTCTTTGCAATCATTCCTCCTTTAATGAGTCTCAATTCAAATTGGTCTCTTTCAGTCTCCTGTGTCCTCTCTCTCTCTCTCTCTCTCTCTCATCACCCAATGTCATAGGCAGACAGCAGAGCTTCTGAACACAGCCTTGAATTCTTGGTGAATTGGAAGAGTTATGGCCCAGAAGAGTGATGGTCTCATCCCAAAAGATCCCCCAACCCTCTCCTTAGTGATTTTTATTGCTGTAACCCCAGTACTTTGTGCCAGAAGGCATTTGCTGCAAAGGGTCTACAGTCATGCCTGCCAGTTTCTTGCTCCCATGGCTGGGGAAATTGCTCTCCCTCTCTCTTTTCCCCCTTCTGCTTAATTTTCAGACACCATCCTGGTGTGTGAGTGATTGGCTTCACCTGCAAGTCCGATCCAATCAGCCCTGGTCTTGTGGGTCTCTTTCTACCACATCGTGCCAGTGCAGTGACTCAGCGTCTCTGTTAGCCTTGTTCCAGTCTTTGTAAATAATTTCTCGCTTTTTGCCCCTTCTCTTGTTGCCCCTCCAATCCAGAAACTGTCACCTGCTGCCGTCTGCATCGGTCTCTTGTTTGTGGATACTGTTCTAACTACCAGTGAGAATTAAAAGTTCATAGCCTACACTTTGGATGAAAAAATAATTTATAGGAAGCAGGTTTGCGTTTCCTGTGTCTCGACTCTAGCTTAAGCAAACAGAAACTTTCATTACAGTCCCTGGTAGGCAGTCGTATTATAATCCATCTCCGGGTGTCTCGCAGGATTTAGTCTTTGGACCTTCGTTATTCTGTTTTCTGTCTTGTCGTTATCTTAAGAAGAATCTGAAGCAAGCATGCACTTGTATGCATGCATCTCCCTTATTACACTGCAACAACAAAAATATTTAGAATGGTAAAGCATGAAAAATAAAGCAACTGTGCTCCTCAGGTGTCATCCTTTTTATCATTTTCCATTTCTCTTATATGACTTGTCACAGGATAATTCTCTTATGTGCCATAAAAGCAGCTTAATCCACTTTTCTTCCAGCACCAACCTTTTCTGGATATTATACTTCAACATCTATTAAATACAGCATGTAGGAGCTACATTATAAGGACAATGCATGAGTTGGCTGATCATCTTCACCTGATATTACTTACCACACTGAACCAATTCATCTGTAAATTAATTCATTTTATATCATTTTGCACCAGATAAATACTGTATGTTCCATCTGCTATATTTATATTAAAAAAAATAGATCATAATAATATTAAAGAAAAACACAACCTACCCCCATTTTAGGTTACCTTTAAAGAAGAAAGCCTCTCCTCGGATTTGGGCTACAGCATCAAAGTTACTGGTGCATCTGTCTGGAGCATCTTGTGCCAGTCTGACGAAGACAGAGCAATTTTAAGAGTAAGAAGTTGAAAGAGCAAAACAGTATTTGAAGAGCGCAAGGAATGAAAACAGGGTTTTCTGCCATGGCGGCCACAAATAATTTGCCCCCATGGGACAGTTCATACCCAGTTTGACAGGAGATGATTCAAAGTAATTTTCTTTAATCTACTTAAAGCTTATTTTTTTTAATGAAATCTAGTTATGAAAATCTGATAAACATACACCAGGAAGGATCTCCATCAGTTTCTTTAGTTTAAAACGGATGTCATAACCTGCCATATTTTCTCAAGTTGATCCAGTCCAAATTAGGATCAGAGCCACAATAAGGTGCAACTGAAAACCTTCAATAACCTACAAATGTTTCAAATTTTATTTGAGATTTGAGGGTTTTATGATCATTTATTGTCACAATTCCTTAAAATATTGAACAAAAGAACCAAGCAGATATAAACGAGAACCAAGGTATGAAATGGAAGCAGGTTGGGATGAAATGGCAATGTGTTGGTATGAAATGTGGACACAGACTGGGAAAAGAGTGAGGCTGCAAACAACCACTTAACAATAGCAATTACAGAACAGCAACAACAAAACAAAACAAACCCTGAAAACACACAGACGATCTTGTTGTTGGGTGAAGAAAAGGGGAGAGGACATTTCTTATTTCCACTACATTGTCATTTTCATATAACCATCAATTTTATGGTGGGCTGAGGCTCCTTTGCTTGTTAAGACGTTGCTCTTGAACATGGAGCTTTAAACTCTTCCAAGTTTTTTTTTTTTTTATTTATAATTTTGTATGCATGTCCCATCAGCAACTTTACATATCTCTATGCTCGCTTAGCATAAAATCATCATCACTGTACCTATCTTGCAATGTATGTCGGAACATATAAAATGCCTTTTGCATGAGCTCACACTTACGAATTTTGTGTATTTTCTTAATAATGATAAACATGATCAGAATTCTGTCATGAATGTGTGTTATTATGCCTCTGTTACATACAGTCTGTGTAATAGGATGAAAGGCGTAAAAATATAATGTGCAACTACATAAGAATGCTGGTATTTATTTTTGCGGAGGTGTAACCCGTATCATTTTTGTCTACGATACTTAATAATCATTTGATCATCTAGGGCTCAAAATTCAACAATCTTTTCACACCGAGAAAGCTCCCTGACCTGAAAGCTGTATTAATTATAGCTGAATTAATAAGAAAATCACACGACCTCCCCTGGTGGACCTGCCACTTCAAACGATGTCAACAGGGTGTCTGCATAATGCTGCACATTGTAATTATCGGGTCGCTGCTGCAACATTGGTGTTGAACTTACATAAACTGTGGTGCATATTTACAGTATGTATATTTTGCATGTCTGAGTTGAGATGCTCGTCCCACATTGTTATTTTAAATCATGTCCAAAGGAATCTGTGGCTGTCTGGCTTGACTGGAGGTTAAAATTACACATTTTCAGTATCAGAAGTGCAGAAATGGAACATTATCTATTGACAGCTGAGTATCGTCAAACAAAAACAAATAAAAACAGGTGTGTGACTGTGTGACGGGGGTTAGAAGACCTAAAGTTGTTTTACCAAATTAGTTAAATGTCATTTGAATACACAGGGTAAAAAAAGATAAAACTGCACTGGGTGTGTTTCTTTCAGCTGGATGGGCTAAACATTAGATAGTAGCTGCAACATGTTGTTCTATTAGTAAGTGATTCGGAGCTCTGAGGCATCAGTCTGCTAATGATAAAGCCATCAGTACCTCAGCTGCTTCTCTGTGAGTCTGATGGTCTTTGTATTATCACCAGAATTACATTTTTATTTTATTTTTTTAGCATGAATGTGTTAGATTCTCTATCAGAGTCTGAATATTCTCTGAGGAACCAAGGCTGCATCTGCACAGCAAGCATGTTTAAATACACTTCTTAATAATACAAAATTATAATGGGTCACACAACGACAAAGAACTTGCCCTCTGAAGGTTCATTAATTAACAAAAACTACAGTGATAGACCGGATGAATAATTAACTCTTGGGCTTGCAGAGGAGACGAGACACTGATATTATATTTTTAAATGACAAAATGAACGTGGCTTATGAAAAAAGAAAAGAGGAAGGAAACGTTGAACAAACAGGGTTGTGTTCAAAGGTTTTTAAATTTGTGTATATTTTTCCTTCAGCTTAAGGAGGCGAGGAAGGAAGGAAGCCGGGAAGGAAAGAGGGAAAAGAGGAAGGGATGAAGGATGAAAAAAAGGAATGAAATAAAGAAGGCAGAAAGGAAGAAAGGAATTAAAGAAGGTCAGAAGTAAGGGAGGAGTTGAGGGAAGAATAAAGGAAATAGTCAAAGTAGGTAGAAAGGAAAGACAAAAGTAAGAAAGAATATAGGAAAAGAAGAGCGGGGAAAGGAGAAGACTAGAAAAGAAAGGAGAAAGAAGATGAAAGAGAAGAATACAGATGTTGATGGAAAGAGAAAGGGAATGACTGTGATGGAGAGGAAGAGATTATGACAGACAAAAGGAAGAAGGCAGAACATGAAAAAGTTTATGGAGGAGAGAGAGAGGGAGGATCTAAGATTGAAGGAAAAGGAAAATGGGTTAAAACAGAAAAAAAGAAAGAGAGAAATGAAGACGGAGTAGAGGAGAAAAATGAAAACGAATGAAGGAGAGTCAGAATGAACAAATAAAAGACAGACTGCTGGAGCTCGTCCAAAGCCATCATTTTGTTGCACACATAAAGGCAGTCTCTGCTAATGCCTTTTAAACCCTTTATGAGATTTCTCAGTTCGTAGCTTTGACCGTCTCTTTGAACAAACTGCAGCAGCCATCTAAAATTTATTGGCTTCTTTCTCACAGGTGTAGGTTTCAATTCTCCTCACAGATGTTCAGCTGGATTTGAAGCAGGATTCAACATATTTGGTTCTTTTATAGCTGTTTTAGAGTTCAAAACTAATTTAAGGTGTAAAAGATCTTGTTTGGTCTTAAATACAAACCCAACATTTTGCTGTTTCTATTACCACATTCATCACTAATAAATATAATCCTAAACCTATTACAGTGACTTAAACTAGTTACTAAAACCAGCTTGTCTTGACAAACTTTGGGAATTACAGTTTCTTTCATTGTCCATCTTACACAATGATCCCAATCTTTACACATACCAATGGGTTTTCCTCTCCACATTTAATAATATATAGTAAAATATATTAAGATTCATAACCATTGCTGCTCTTGATTCTTCTTGTCTAAAGAGTAAACATTAGATATGCAGTTACGAATATTTAAGCATTGCTTTTTTGTTTTGCTTAGCAGTATGAAAAATTGAAGGTTAATGCATTGTTTACTCGAATTATAAATGTGCTTCATGTCAACAATAACAAACAAGGTTACTTCAAGGAGGGCGATGCTAATATTCAGTGACAGGAATATAAACATGCATTTAATAGTATTTGCATGTGAATTATTTCAGAAAATTTTTTTTTTTTTTCCTCAAACACACATCTATGTGAGCTTTCTGCTACTAAAGGTGGTTAAGTACGCAGCTTTATTTATATGGTCAAACATACTGCTACCAAATTGGAAGTCTGCATTCAGCATACAGTCGTCTTACGATGATGCATAAACACAGGGCTCTGCATTTTATTAGTAGGGAAACGGCCTCCACCGAGATAAAACGTGAGACACGTTCTGCTTTTTAAAACAGGCAACAGCTAAAAGTGAAAGACAATGAGGTACTGTAATGCTGAGGTACTGTTCAGTGCACCTTTAGTCAGGTTACGGCCACACTCTTTGATTTAATCTCAATGTCTAAAACGTGAAAAGTCATCCGGAAACTGACTCAAGAGAGAAAAAAAGTACTTAAAGTGCCTATTGAAGGACTGAATAGCAGTCTGATTGTAGCATCTCTTTAAAGAAAAATAAATACACAAAAAAATGACATCAAGACAGAAGAAACACATTTCCAATTTCAAATTACTCGCCCCATTAAACTTTTGAAACCAGTGCTTACAGTAGGTACAGTTGGTGCATTCGACGTCGAGTGCACTGCAGCTGAGACTATATATCGTTTCCTATATATTCAATTGACCTTCAAATGGTACAGCAGACTCAACAGATAGAGATAATAAGTCTCA
>NW_006799945.1:349191-383209 GCF_000485575.1 Poecilia formosa
GGTGCTATACTAGAGAAGATAGCTAGAGATTGTACTCAAGTAATAGAGCCAATACTTCATAATAATATTACTCAAGTAAAAGTAAAAAGTATGGCGCAGTAAAAGTACTCCAAGAAGTATTAAATGTTACTCTAATAAATGTAAGTGAGTAAATGTAACAGCTTCACCCATCTCTGCATCCCTTTTCTGCTGCAAAGCAACTCCTGGCAGCATGATGCTGCCACCACCAGACAGGTATGGCTTTGTGTCTCGTCATCTTTTAAACGGCAATCTGAATAACCACCAGTGAGATATTGAAAGCTTGTGACATTGTTTAATAATCTGACCTTCTTCAAACGTCTCCAGAACTTTATCTGCTCTGCTGTGGTCCTGATATTTTTTGTTCACCAACTTTCTGTAAGCATCTGAATCAGAACAGCTGTATTTAAATTATACACAGTTGGGGTCTATTTAATAATTTAACTGACTTTTGGTATCACTGGATTTTATTTAGGGGTGATCAAGTAAAAAGGACAGAACACTTTTCAAAACTTTAAACCCAAAAGTGATTCTTATTTTCCTTCACAATTATGCACCACTTTATGTTTGTCTTTCACATTAAATAAATAAATAAAAAAAAATAAAAAAACACATAGAGGTTGTGGAAGAATTTGAGTTAATACATTTACAGTGCACTCTTGCATAATGTAAAAAATGTCAGAGTTAAAGACTTTTAAATGCTTCATATCCCTCCTGTCTACTGCCCTTCTGTTCAGACAACACATCCAGTCCGATGATGTATGATGATCGCTAATGACTGTAATGTGCCCAATCTTCAAGCTCAAGTCAAAAATTCTCTACTAAACTATATACAAAAAGTGACTGTGATGGAATCGGTCCTGTTCTTTTAGCTTAATCTCCTTTAATACATATTCACCAATCATTTTATGCTTCATTGGGCCATTTCGGACCGGAATGTTCCCTTTTCTCAAGACTTAACTCATTATTTGGCCCAGAAGTTAAATGATGAGTTAATGCCCAAACGGTCACACAATTTGAAAAGTGAAATTAGCAGTGATACGCCATGTATGTGTATGTGGAAGCACATTGCCTTGAGCATGCTAATATGTCCTTCAGCACAAGAGATGAATAATCTCTGAATCTGACAATTTTAACGACAAGATTCAGTCAATCTTTAAACTCCTTGCATATAATTAGAGGAGGAGTTCCTTATTGTCATTTCATACAGTGTCATACAAAATATTTTTGCAATACCTTTTCGTCTTTTTCATAACCAAAAACCTCAGTGCATCTTATTGGAACTGTAGTGGACATAGATGTGAATTTGAAGGGTTCGACTAATTTTGCAAACAAAAATCTAAAAAAAAAATAATAAAATAGCAGTTTATTTATTTCTCTTACACCCTTATAAAAGAGAGTAAAAAAGAAGCAAAAAGAAAGCCAAACTGAACCATGAAAGATGGAAACCCAGGGCCTTCTTACTGCTACCAACTGGGTCACCACGCTACCCACCACACTTTTCAGATTTGTTTGTTTTTTTCATTTGTAATTTTGTAATTTTCATGTTCTTCTTTGCTGATGTTTATATCACATGCAATCACCATAAAATAACTTGGCTATTTGGCTAAACCTAAACTAAACTAAACCTCTTGTAAAACGTTCCCCAATACCGATTCATCAAATTAGTTTGAGTTGAGAACAATAGGAACATATGAAAGCTGAAGACATTAGTATAGATCATACATTGTTTCTTAGGTGTCTCTCTTACTTACAGGAGCGTGGATCTGTTTTCAGGGAGGTCGAGGAGGACGGGAGGCTCAGGGGTTTGAGACGGGCTGCCTGGCTGATTCGTGTGAGACACAGAGTCTCTGACACCTGCATGTTTCAGACGATTATTCCAGAGAGAGAGACAACAGCTGTTAAAATGTAAAGAAATGTCTGGTCGATTCATTGCATATAAATAAAATGGCAACAATAGGACAGATGGGTTTTTTTGTTTGTTTGTTTTATCTTTTGCGATCAATCTGAGGCAACAATGTTTGTCGTTCTTGTCTTTATGCTTGTGTTTATCTTTAATTTCCCTCATTTAAAAGAAACCATCCATTCTTGCAGCCTTGTCCTTTAACGATCTTTCCCACCTTTCATGCAGCCCTTCATGATCATTATTCTCTCTATTGCAGTCCTCTCCATAGCAGGGAATGGTATGATAAGGTCATATACCATAAAGAGTTCCAATTAACTCCATCCATGTTCTCATTAATCAATAACCTCACCCACTGGAGTCAATAGTGTCCTTTCACACACACCCACACACACAAACAGAGAGAATGGAGGCGTCTTTTTACCGTAGAGCTGCCAGACACGGACTTTATCCTCATACGGCAGGTCGTATTTCAGCGGGTCTCCCACAGGACCTTGGTAGTACGGCCTCATGATGGATTCCATAGCTGAGGTGTGGACCAGGCCGATGGCATGACCAAACTCATGAACTGCGACTGCAAACAGATCCATCCCATGGGAGTCTGAAAGAAACACATGGAGGCAATGAGAATTATTATTATTATTTGATAAATGCTGTGCCTTTTAAAAGTATCAGCACCCCTGGATGGATACACAAAATTAACTACTTTCTGATTTGGAGAAGCATAATCTAACAGTATGAAAACCATATGAATTTAGTTAGAAATGTTATCGCCACAATTTATATCTAAAATGTCCGTTTATTTTTCTTAATTCATGCAATAGTTTTAAATTGACCAGAGTGTGATTCGCCATTTAATTTATAATCCATAAAATCTTGTTTTATGTAAAACAGGGATATTTGTCCAAACCCCTTCTTAAGATGGGAAATGTAAGAAAACATGTAGCTGTGGTTGTACATGTAGATGTGTGTTGAGTTTAAGGAAATAGAAACTGCTCTAAATCTGTCCATTTTAACTCATAGAGAAAGTGACTTAAGACTTTTCTTAGGATTACAAACCTTGAAACAAACGTTAGCCTAGAACCATGTTGGCCACTCCGAAATTAAGTTAGGATTTCTGAGGATTTCTGAGCAGTATTAGGCTGCGTTCACACTGCAGCCTTAAGTGACACAATTCCGATTTTTTTTTGTCAGATCAGATTGTTTTGCCGGGCCGTTCACACTACCAAACATGTGCGACCTGTATGCATTCTGCAGTTTGAACAGGAAAACGACCTTAAAGTGTTCCGCATGCGCAGTAGAGGGCGCAATAGCGTCAGCGTTCTCAGTGTTCTGCCAACTGCCATAAAAAGAAGTGCTCAGTGTTTGCGGAAGTAAACATGGAGGCTAACGGTGGAGCTTAGCTTACATATTTGAAGTTGTTGTCCGGCCGGAACTCCATATTAACAACTTAATCCTCATTATAGTCCGTCATGGTTGTTGTTTTTCTTCCTGCTTGCGCGTATCAGGATGCAGAATAGTGAGATTTGTTGAGAATCAGTGACGTTCAGTTCGGATGAATGCGACCTGAACGTTAAATCGCATTTGAATCGGATACGTGTCAGATATGGGTCACATTCGAAAAGAATCCGACCTGTGCTGTTCAGACTGTCATGAAAAGATCACACAGGTCGCATTACGTCAAAAAAGAAAAATCAGAATTGAGTCTCTTCAGGCTGCAGTGTGAACGCAGCCTTAGAATATCACAGATAGGGTAACTGCTAGCCCAGAACAATGCTAAAGTTTTCATCTGCTTGAATGAGTCTGGACTTATTTTGCTTATCTCTAGTTCAAAATGTAAAACAGTTAGTCTGAATAAAGTTGAAGTGAATAGTTTCACACTCAGAAAATCCTTTAAAACACAGCTTTTCATAAAATTTTTGAAATAATTTTGTTTGTAAAACACACAGAGGATTTTCACTTCATTTGTAGCAGTAGAATCCCCTTCAAATAAGACGAATAAAATCCCAAACATCTCACTTTGTAGATTTTAAGAACCCTTCCCTGAGGAGCGACCTTTGACTTATCGCAGGTTCGATAAATATCACAATGTCTCTTAATATTGTCTTTAGTGGAAACGGCTCAGGGTAGGTTTGAATTTTCTTCCCAGTGTTCAGATGTCTGGGGGTTGCAAACTAACCGACGTGACAGACAGCTCTGGTGGCTATGAGTGCTGTTTGGGATGTGCTGCGGTGAGATAACTGTGGTAATACTGCCTGAGCCCCTGGGCTGCCAATCAAAATCTATGTGTGGAAAGATACCCAAAGAGGCTGCAGGCCATTAGAGCACATTTCCATGGATGTTGGGCCAAAAAAATGGAAAGCTTCCAAAAACGGTTTGTCTGCTTCTGCAAAGCAAGACAAAACCATGGATGGTGGGATAAAGATTTGCAAACATGTGAGAGCATGCGTGTCAAGGCAAGCTAGCTTAGAGCTCTTTGGTGGTTAGGAACAAATCTACATTCTGTTAAACTCTCTCTGGCTTTACTTTAGAAGCATTTTAGTGCCGTGCTCCGTCGAAAGTAAAAGGCAAGAAGAGAGGTGCGCTTGTGCTTGCAGCGTTTGGGACATCCAGAGGCTAAAAAGTCAAGTCTAATTTACGGTACTATGTGGAGAAGACAGGAAAGGTGGATATAAAGTAGAGACTGAGGCAGAGAGCAGGGCCTGAGAAGAAAATATGTCATTTTAATTCTAGAGGATGAACGAGACTTAACCAGTTTGAACAGCATCACTGAACGTTGCCACAGTTCTTAACACTGTTGCATCATAGAAAAAAAAAGGTCCATTTCAAAAACATGAACATTCATTTTTCATATGCATTGGCTCTGTGATGAACCAATAACTGGTTTACTCATTGCCTGCTGGCTCCCCCAAGACTCTGAGCAGGAAAGAGCTGGTAAAGGAGATGACTGGAGTTTATATGGAACAAACAGGAGGGAAAAAAAGATAAAGAAAAAAAACCAAAACAACTTTGCTGACAAAATACCTACATGAAAAATGTAAACTATAGATTCCATAGTTTAATTTTGACATAAAGTAAGCCTACAAGCAAAACATCATGTTTTATCACTAGTAACAAAATGAACAAAAAGACACATTTTTTCCAGTGTGGTGTTCAAATATTTATTAACATAGGAGAAAATCAATAGCTGGTCCTGATAAAGATGCAATTGAAAAACAATTATTGATTCTGTTAAGAAGTACATAAATAATTTTCAGTTATTTAAAAAAAAAGTAAATAAAATGAAGAAACTTTTTTTTATTTAATAAACTGAAACCACAATTTGCCCCAAAAAACAACCCGCCCCTATTTGAAAAACCTGTTTATTTCTGCTGATTTGTTTCCATTTAGTCATTTATAATCCAAGATCAGGATGTATGAAAGTGTAACTACATACATCAGTGAACTAAAAGAGAAGAAAAAAGACTGTTCTTGCACAAAAGGGATTCATTTTCAAGGAAAACATTTTTTTTATTGCTCCATGTTTAATCCATGAAATAAGCATGGCACAACTCATAGGTACTAGATTATTGGAAAGTAAAGTCTTATTTGTCTTCCCATCTTCAGTTCAACTCAAAACCCAATATTGACATTTCTTTGCTGAAAGAAACTTGAATCATTAAAACTTTATGAAAAATAGTCTCTAGAGAAATAGATAGTTTGAAATAATAATCAAAGTTTGATGAACTCCAGCAGACTTCTGAAATGTGAAGCCAAACTATAACTCAGACTCTCAAACTCTCACTTGTAAATTATGGTACACCTTAGAAATTGCATAACTGTCATCAAGCTATGGACTGAGTGGAACATGAAGTCGACAAATATATGCATGACGGTTGTTCAAAATTGCATTAATTACATTTTGGGAAGCCATTTTTCAATTTCCTGATGCATATTTGCAGAAATTTGCAGATATCAGCCAATAACACACTGTACCCCATTGCACCGAGTCAGGCATTGCTACTAAACATAAAAGCCAATTTGGAGTTACTAAATTTGCATTCTGGGATGACTTCTCTCTGAGATTTGGCTGTAGGTTAAAATCAGCTATCATTTCCTTGATTACCAGGATAAATGCCTGGCAGATAAAAGAAAAGATGTGGGACAGTCTGAGCTTAGTAATAAAGCCTTAGCTTGTAGCAATTAATAACTAAAATATCTCAGTTTGTCTTGTAAGCATTCCATCATGGCTGTCATGAAGGTTACTTTCCTCTTGCATTGAGGTCAGTACTGATCCACCTTTATGCTTGCAGACGGTCCAACTAGCCTGACTTTAGCGAGTTTTCCATTTTGCTCCAAGTTTATGCATGTAAAGTGTGGAGTATCCATTAGTTTTGTTTCCATCTTCCTTCTCATTATTTTAATCAGCTCTGACTATAGTAATTTCTTAAGCATGTAACACACGGCTGACAGAAAAAGTTGATTGTTTAAAATTTGCTAAACAGACAAATGGCTTTACTGGAAAGCCAGGGATGCTCAGGGCCTCCTGAGTGTGTGAAATGTGTACAAATTTACCCCTCCATCACATTTAGCACTCAATGCTACCCAAAACAAATACGAAAATTGTAAATATGCTTAAAAGGAACCATTAGGAGCAGCAATAAAGCAGAAAACTGAGTGAAGACACTGTGAATATAGGGAGTTAAAAAGTTACATGAGCTAGATGAAAGAAACCTGTTATCACATAAACATTTGCACATTTTGTCACTTTTACCCCAAAATTTTTAATTCATTTTATTGGGATTTGGTGTAAAAGGTCCAACATAAACATTAAAAACCCAGTTTTTAATGTTTTTTCAAAAAAGCAGCTCACATTTATGCATCCTTTATCTGAAACCGTGAAATAAAATAAAGAGCAAGCAACTGCCTATTAAAGTCCCCAGATTGGTAAAGAAATTGATTAATTGTATTAGGACCTCTGAATTCCCTTTGAATCTCACAGGGACATATTTCATTCAGCCATATCTCATACAGCATCTGAATGAAAATGTCTTATATGCTTTAACAAAGCAATGTTCCACCTTCTGTCACAGAGTGGAAAGTAGCCTTGAAAGAAGTAAAATCAAACAAGGCCAAGTGACATGTTTTATTCTCTTGAACAGCACAGCATGCTGTCTTGTCACTGCTGGTGAGAAACTTCAGATCAGAGATAGAAAATATTTTCTCTGTCCTAGTTCTCTATACGGCTCGAGATAATTGTACGATTCGAAAAGATGAACAGACAGAGGTCAAACATACACATGTGATTCCCTCTCCTCTTTTCTGTTCTGCTCACGTTCATAAAACCCTGTGAGTACAAATGCTTCTTTCGAACTGCGGGCAAGTACTAATGTGCTAGTATAACTGAATCAAATGAAGAAATTGTAAAACATGCTCTATAGCGCTTCAAGTGAATCATTATCATATTTACTTTCGCTCTGGCTTTTTGATCGGACTCTTGAGAGAACAAAAAATTTGTGTGAGGTTAGAGGTTTTACATACACCAGACTGTAGTCGTAAAAATGCTGAGAATAATATTTAGATTTTAAATCTAAGTCAAGAACTGCTTAAACATAGATAATATTTAAAAAAAAAAACTGGAGAAACATCTTGTATTATGATATACAAATGATGAGGTAATGAGTCACCAAGGCTGTCTCTCTGTATTTTGAACACATTTTTACTAACCCAGAGCAGTGAAGCGCTGCGAAGGCCTCTTGTAATCATGGGATTTTTTTTTTTTTAATTATTATTTTTCAGACAAAGTATGCAGCTTTTTGGAGGGCTTATTATATCTAAAAACACACCAAACTTCACCCACAAAGTAGAATAACCTCCACTTATAATTATAATTGACCTTTGTCAACCCAATATGCCCCACTGCACTCCCTAGATTTTTCCATCTCAAAAATCTAGTGCTCAACAAATTGGAGTGCATCGTTTATCTAACTGCGCGAGACAGTCGACGACGGCAAGTGGGTGGTGTTTCTGGCCGGAGCGGCGCCAAGCTGCGAGGGCCTCCAACGCTGCATGTAGCTTTAATTATTTATTTTTGGTTTGCTTAATTGATTCTCCAGCATTTAATAATTTAACAACCATGGCACTTAATATTTATCCTTGTTCAATGCCACCAACAAAAGACTGCTGGTAAATTCTTCCTTTGAAAATAAATAAATAAAACAAATCTTTACAAATAGAACCAGACAAATTTCTGTGCCTACAGGTGCAAAACTTGTGGAGCCATAACCCCAAATAGAGCTACGGAGCTACAGTTTAAGAGAAATAAAACCCTTTGTCAGAATTACACACTACTTTGTACATCACTGCAGTATTTGTACGGCTTCCTACACTGGTTTTTACATGCGGCGTTGGCCAGTAAACTAGATGTCTAACAGATGCCATGATAGTCTGTTATTACGGCTAAGGTCACGGACACAGGAACTTAATGATCCACACAGGGAGTAAAGCCTGACCTGTGTGGTTCAATTTGAAGAGAGATGCATGGCTAAAAACTAATACTAGTTATTGCAGAGGCACATGGGAAGACATGCAGCGACTTTCATGCATAGCACAAAGT
Organism: Poecilia formosa; assembly: GCF_000485575.1. Taxonomy (NCBI): domain Eukaryota; kingdom Metazoa; phylum Chordata; class Actinopteri; order Cyprinodontiformes; family Poeciliidae; genus Poecilia; species Poecilia formosa. Next base: position 357,708 of record NW_006799945.1, read on the forward strand.
AGTTATTGCTTGTCTGGATGTTAGGATGCTTTCACGCCTGTAATGGGAATGCAGGCATCAGAGTGAGACCATGGCCTGATGGAAGAGGGTGGCTTGGACTGATGAATCTTGTAGATAAACCAGTGCATCCGTGGCACTTATCTGAGGGGGAGATGGAAGAATTATGCACTGGAGGTAAACAAGAGAGAAACTCTGCAGAGGTTATCTGATAGTCTTGCTAATGCTCTGCCAAGAACCACAAAACATCTATGGATGCAATTCATGAATTTGTGGCTGAATATGTAAATTTTTAGTGAAACACTTTGCAATTATTTTAGTTAGAATAATCTTTTTTTTTTTTGCATAAAGTACTAAAATTTGTCACAGAAATTTTAAACCCATGGATAAGGGTGTAAAAAGTAAATATTAAATGAAGCTTTATTGTTAGAGCATTTATTTTTACAGGTCAAAATTTAAGTAATAGTGTTAGTAAAAATGTATCATCGCACCTTTAAAGTAAACAAAGTGTACAGTTTTGCTCTTAAGTTTACATTACTTTAAGACTTTAAGACTTGTGGAACCATTTTTCAGGGAATTTGGACAAAACTGTCCACTGCAAACATTATTCTCTGTCTCTTGGTGAGTGGCTAGGTGAATGTTTAAGCAATTGTGTCTACCCCTTTAAATCATAATGACAGCAGGAACTTCCTACCTTAATACATTGTTACCATGTAGTGACCATTTTTAAATATCAAGACCAATTGAAACCCTTTCTGGTTTCCACATTTTGGTATTTTCTCACAGTAAAGCTCCACGTTCTTCTAGGCTAGAAACCTCACCTCCTGTTTCTGTTAATTCCAGTCAAGTTCTTAAATCAATGACAGGAGACGAAGATGGCCATCCAGGACCTTCAACATGTTTGCTGCAGCCAGAAGCAGGTTAAACCGGCCTTGTGTTTTGGATCACGTCCACGTCATTATTTACCAAGCCTCCAAAATGATGAGTGCACATTTTCTTCTTCCAGTGTTTATTCAGACGTTGCATTCATCATACCATACCATTGGTTCTGACCAAACTTCCTGGGTCTTCATCCCCAAAACACAAGTAAACATACTTCAGTGCTTCAAAGTAGGAATTGGGTCAATTTCATCACAGTATCATAGCATTTACACAATTCTCATATAATTTGTTTGTTTCATTTTCCCCCTATTATTTTCTAAGAATCATAAAGTAAATCTGGTCACAAACTGAAATTAATACAAGTTTTACTGTATTTATTTCCAACAACAAAAAAAGCTACTTTGCCAAAGAAGTTTGCAGTTATTGAGCAAATACATCCAGTTCCTTCACTGAGGTTGTTTTGTGGTCAGCAGCATTCTGCTAAACAGTGTGGCTTACATGATGTGTAATGTTTCAAAGGATCTTATTAAAAGTATTTTTAGCCAACACTTTGAGCTGTCAGATACAACAAGCACGTCTCCCTTTATTATTAAACATTCACTCAAAAGCAAGTGTCTCATGTCTCTACCTCTGTTTTCAGGCTTATTTGTTCTGTTTCTTTAATGGATTCACAGGAACTATAGAAACACGTAGAGGGACACCCTGAATGGTGATGCATATGGCATTATTATGCAGAAAAACCTTATGTTTACCATACAGCAGCATTGCAAATGTGTTGGTCTTATGTTTCTTTTATTAACTAAAAAATTCAGCAGATGCAGGTTTTTTTTTTATGTGGGGTAAGGTTTCAGCTCTCTTGTAATTTGCTTCTCCACCACATTTCCCAATATGTAAGTTGAATGACTACAGTCATCATGCACTGACTTTAGATCAAATTAAGGCACTGAGGGCGCTCTTGGAGAGCTCCAAGCTGAGTAAATCTACACATGCAGCCTGCAAAATGTCTCCGTGACCAGTTGCCGGGTGCAGAGGGAAGTTTTCAGGTTAGTTTCCTCACTGAAATGACGATATAAACTTAAATCAGTGAGCAGTGTGTGCCGAGGACTAGTTCATCAGAGAAAATGTTAGCACAATATGGCTCTAAAATACGTACAAGAATTACTTTATATTTCATGATAAGCCTTTCAAAGCACTTAACCACTTTGGAGGACCACTTTCTGACGGAGGATGAAGAATTACTTCTTTGTAGCAGGTATGGTAATGATTATTTAGAAAGTGCTGTCTTGCAGTTTACTGAGCATTTCCCTTGATGCAGGCTGAGGACAAAGATTGGATGTGAACTGAGACAGCAGATAATGGAATACTAAGTTCAAATATGAGTGCCACAGAATTGTGTGAACTGCTTATCTTCGCTTAAACGACAAAATTAAAGGATTGAGAACGAAACAGTGTTAAAACGTGATGGAAATCTACTTCCTGTTTTACTGTGCCCTCCTTTTGAAGACCACACATTGGCAAAGTTGTTAGACGACCTTATTGTTCACCAGGCTGCTTCAAATTCTAGCACAGATAAATTGCTCCTGACATAATACAAGAAAAAAACACCATCTATGTAAAATGCCCAATTCCATCAAAGTAAGTTGCATTCTGTCTTGCACACAACTTGAGGGTAAAAGACCAAAATGTAACAGAACCCCATGGCAAAACGAATTGGAATCGATGAAAGCTGACAGTGAAATTCAATTACTTATGCTGATTGCTAAAAACAGATTTAATGGCTATCAGCAGGCGCGTACGTGTGAGTTATTTTGTTTCTGGCAGCTGTGGAAAATGAAAGGATACCTTTTATGTCTCCTAATAAGCTTGTGATAACAATCAGCGGCGCTTTAGTTGCCACACACAGGCCATCGAATGTTATACTGTTACTTCAAACAAATGAAATGCTACTTATAAAATCTGGATCATGACCAGACAAGACAAAAGCACAGCTTGCCTTGCAGGTGCAGTCAGAGTTTTGTTTTCAAACATAAAAGCTGCACTTTTCTTTAGGATTTTCTGGACGCTGAATGCTTTTTTTTTCTTCTTTTTTTATCGTTTTTGTTTTACAGACTCATGCAAATGTCTAGCAGATTTCCACTGTATATCCTTTTTTCCTAGACCCACATTTTTCCTTCAGCATGTAACCCAACACATTTATGTTCAAGCACATGTGCTTAAAACTGACACAGAGAGTCTTTATTCCTCACCTGGAGATCTAAAGGTCCAGGCCTCGTCGTCATCAAAGTGTGTATCACCCGCTGTGAACCTCTCCCCAGGAAAGAAAGCATGTGCCACTGTTCCCCCAGGCCCGTCGAAGGGGTATCCATCATTATGGTCCGCTTTGGTGAAGTCGATCTGAATGTCTGCGTCACTGCCGGCCACCTCGTGGAAGTTCAGAGGCGCGATGTCGCTCCAGACCTTCAGGGCGTAGTACATGAGGGCCCGAACAGTATCCCTGCCCAATAAGGCTGAATCCTTGGGGAAGGTTCTCACTCTAAGAAAGCGAATAAGAGACCGCATGATGAATAACAGATGAGACGGCATTATTATTCAGCGTTTGAAGAACACACAGAACGACCTTGTCGTTTGTTTTTGGTGTGGGGGTTAATAAATGAAGAATTTTGCTTCTTATTCATTTATTCATCAACAGATTGCATAGAGTAAAATTATTTAAAGAAGTATGCAGTGTTTGTGCTGTAGATGTTCTCCAGTTTTCATAGAAAAAAAGGTAGTTTTTTTTGCTTTTCTTCACATATCCAGTTTTTGGCATGTTAAAAAAAAAGCATGTATGTTTTTCAATATTGGGATAAGGATATTTTAACAACGCAGTGAAATTCAAGTAAATTAAGTAACTGACAAGAATGGAGGATGTTTACAGCATTTACTGTAAATTGAAATAAAAGAAAAAAAAATGCAATTTCTGGTGAGAAATACATTGTGGAACCTTAACATGGATTTCCTCTTAAAATGGGAAATGGATATGAACAGTCAGACGCACTGAGACTGTGCACATTTCGAACTGTAATTAAGTGTGAAATGTAATAAACTGAAATTTCCATTTCTTAAACTTCCTTTAGCCCTGTCATATAGTGGGAGTAACACCCGGTCTGAATAAATCAATGTGGAAAGCTGAGCCATTCGTTGTCAAACCTCACATCAAAGAGGGTCTTAAGGCCTGATGTAGAGGCTTACATTTGTAGTCCAGGTGGGATTTTTTTTTTTTTTTACTTCATACCCAGAAGTATGAAACTTCTGAGTACAATTTGACCACTGCATGCATTTATTTAAACCTGCATGAGTGGAATCAGTAGTAGCTTATCATGTTTACACTTAAAGGAGCTCATATCTGCAATTGATCTCTTTACACATTTAAATCTCTACTTTTATGTATATAACAAGCTTATCCCAAAAGGGAAATAAGAAAACTGCACTATGGTAGTTTATTTCATGCAACATTTTAAAAGCGTTTTTGCATTTTATCATTTTACTCTAGAGTGTCGTGGAACGTTATCGACAAGATAGTACAGAAAGCTGCAGCGCTTTGTTCTACAAAGTTTTATCTCAGAGAGGATGGAAAACAACTGCCTGACACTCTTTAGGAAAGTGCTGAAAAAGTTCAACTGGAAATTTCAAGGAGCACAAATACTTTTGTGATGCCCCTGCAGAAGATTGGAAAATAATATGAGCGTGTTTACATATCTGGTGTGAAAAGAAAACCACTTCATACCAGATTGTTCAACTTAAACCCTTCGGAGGTTTTCAGGAATTCTTGCCAATATCCATAGCTACACTTCACACTTCCCTGCTGTCTGCTGTTCTCCTGCTACCAGAACGTCTTTAATCCATCTAGTGATGCAAATGAGTTCATTAGTGCAGATAATTAATGCAATAATTAGCAAACATGTCTGTATCAACATGTCACAAAACAGATGGACGCTGGTAGGTTGGATGCAATGTTAGCTCAAAGCAATAACGAACGGGGTGCTTGAAAATTGGGTTTTCTCCATCAATATGCAAATGCAGTCGCAGCGAGTTGCTGCTAAGTGTAATCGGACCATTTGTTTGGAGGGAAACTTGTGGCGTACAGTGAGACAAAACTTTTGTCTTTATTTGTTTACCTAAATGGGACTGCACCGTCTATTTATTCATACAGTACAACCTGAGTGTGTGACCGTCGCTGCTAACCACAGTTAGACAAGGTCACTGCAAATGGATCAGCGCCTCCACAGACAATTCACCTGCTGATTAGTCCTAATTCAGACTGACGAGGGAGGGCGACTGTGTATGTCTGCGCGTTTTCGAGAGAGAGTATTCGGGAGAGAAAGATGGAGAGGCAGAGTGCATGGTTTTGTCAGATGCAAGCATGTATGTGCATCTAAATGTTGTGTGTGCATGCGTGTGCAACTGTGTGTGTGTGTGTGTGTGTGTGTGTGTGTGTGTATGTGTGTGTGTGAATGCAATTACAGGTAAGACTGCCAAGGTCAGAGCACTCTTGCGCTGCATCTCAGATGAACTAAGGAGTCTCAGAGAATTGCCTCTGCCCACATGCCGAGACAACACTCGCATGAAAATTAAAGCAAGTGTCATTTCCCCATGGTGCCTCCTTTAAATTTGATTATCTTTACAGAGTGTGAACTTGCCAGTGTGTCAAACACCTTGATTCTAACTGCCTTATTGATTACATTTAATCAAGAAACCAATTGCAGTCAGATCTGATGTTTATTAAACAGCTTGTTCTAATTAAGCCCACAACACTATGCATTTACATTCTGGTTGTTTCCACTGAGATTTTCTGACAATATCAAAAACAGTATTATATCATTGCAGTGACAAATATTTTTTTTTTTACACAGTGTAACTCAACTCTGAGTCAAAAGATCTGTTTTTCTTGTTGTTGTTTTTTTTTTTATGAAACAAGGTAAAAATGTCTCCAGCTGAAGAATGCATAAAAGTCCAAATATGCTGCTGTAGAGAAACAAACCACTCGGTACAACATAGAAATTGGAGTATGCATTCAGCTGACGGTCGTTTCTCAGATTCAAAGGATCTTTTGAAAATGATCTTTAATCAGGAATTAAACATATTTTTCACTGAACTCACATTTCTGCACCGTTCTATTCTCATATTCTAAGACATTAAGTGGTAATTTTATTAGCGTTAAGAAGAGAATCACCATAATTCACAAAAATGAAGGCTTTAAAACCTCAGTCTGTGTGTAATTAATTAACATAATGCTTTGTCTATAGAACGCCATCCATTTATCCATTTGATATACTCGCTTGTCCTTGCAGGGTTGCGAGAGAGCTGATCACTCATAGCCAAAGACCACTTAGGGAGACCAGTTTACCTGAGAGTTATGTTTTATGACTGTGAGAGGATTGCAACAGTTCAATGCATGCATCAGTCGTCTTTTTTTTTTTTCCTATTTTTACTGCAGTAGAGAAACAAACCGCTCCACACCAACAGACAATGATCCAGGATTATTTTGGTTTATTAAGACATCTCTTATCTTTTCTGTCAAGAAAACAAATTGTGATATCAGTTGTGATGTCTATAAACAAAAGAAAATTAAGCCAGAGTACATTTTACAACAAATGAAAGAGTGGGATCAAATGGAAGGAGTGACAGTGACACAAAACTATTTATATTTGATGAATTTCTGTAAGGTAGAGTTTTGGCATCCTTGTTATTGTTAGACTGCTCTGCTATTAACATATGATTAAAGACAATAAAAGCCTCTCTGTTGCTCTTGTAGTTTTGATCACACCTTTGTGATGTGTTATGCAAAAACGGGGAAAGAAGAAGAAGAAAGTCTGCCCATATTTTTGCTCAACGTTGCCAAAGACAATATCTTTGGATCATGAAGGAACAAAGCCTTTTGTCTCGTGCAAAATTAACAAAAAATGACTTGTTGTATTCTGACTTTTTAAAAATTAGGGATATTGCCTAAAGTAGAATTTATTCTTCCTCGAGGTGATGTTTTTGTTATCACTTAATACAAATAAATTATCTAACCTGCGTGTACAGCTTTGTTAATTATTTAAAATTTGAAAAGTAAACCTTATCATCATGCAACATTTTGATGCTCTGTGTTTTTAAAACAAAACTAAACAAAGAAAAATAAGATGTTAGAGATTTATCCTCATAAAGCAGTGGTAGCACAGTCACCGTCCCATGACGGACACTAAGAATCTTCTTTTATATTTATGAAATGGAAAAAAGTGCGTGTTAAAGGTTAATAAACTTTAATTTATTTTATTTTGACAAAAAAAATAGTAAACACAAATTAGTGCTAAGCATATTCAGGTAGACTGCAGAGTGTAATCATTTTACAATTAAATATATTTTAATATCAGCCAGTGCTTGTTTATCTTAGAACGAACCTGTTAAAGGCATGAATCATTTCATTGCATTTTCCATCGGCTATGACTCATTTAAAACATCCTCATCACTTATTTAGCTAGCGATGGGATTTGGAACGTGGTTCCTGTTGCTCTGCTGTGGCAAACAGAAGACAAATGCACCTTGGAGGACAGCTGCGAATTCCTCACATCTTCTGGAATGTGTGTCGGAATAAAGCAATCAGAATGAATAAAACCTGTTTAAAGAGGGTGGATAGTGTACTGACTTGTAAATTTTCAGTTACATAATCATGCAATGTGATTATGTAAATCCTGCATGTGGATTTTTCTCTTTTACTGATTATTAATAATTAAGAAAATACACAGTTTAGAGGAATCCTCAGTTTCCTCAGAGCCAGTGGAGCTCCTTTCCTCCAAATATGTGCATGCTGCAAATTAACTTTGGGCCTTAGCGTGCTGATGCAGTTCTCACAAAGAGAACCATAATTCAGGTATTAAGCAGTCTGCTTACTTTTTTTTTTTTTTTTAATGTTGCATCTCTGGTGTAACATGGCTGCAAGGATGGCCCTCAGATCCACACCGACACTTACCAAAACTGCTGTCGCTGCTGCTGCTAATTAAACCCTGCTTTAATTCTCACATCCATCTGCAAAGAATCCGCTTTCCCTAAGGAGGAGTTATCATCATCGCTGGCCACTGCTCCAGTTTACCACATGAGGAGAGACAAGGTCACAGTCAGACATTTGAACACAGATTCCCATTTAACAATCCTTTCCTAGAGAGCTGATTGAAAGATGTTTGTTAAATAATTAAGAGATATGTTTTTACAGAAATACTTGTCGGCACAGTGTGAAACAAATGACTAAATAGCCTGAAATGCTAGTCGAGGCAGCAGCACAAGTGCATTGCACTGACAGCTGCTATTCAGCTCTAAAAGAATAAGTCTGCGGATTAAGCTGATCGCTTTCCAATTGCAGCATTAAAGTCTGTTTTCTTGATAACATTCTAATCATGACTTAGGCAAACTTGTATGGCGATAAAGGCATTAGCAAGCACGGTTTAGTCAAAAACGCAGACGCTGGAGATTTTGGTTCCAGTACAAAGTGGGAGTCATCAGCTGCTCCGTGGCTGGAGGGCTGTTTAGCAGCAAAAGAGCTTCAGAGTGTGCATCATTGACTAACAAATAAATATCTGAGAACAGAGTGTGCTGTCAGACGCTTCCACATCAATCAAATTTAATACCTACATAAAGAAGTGCTTACATCAAAGAACACCCTGACACTTGCGAGCCGGCAGTCCGGGACGGACTCGGGATCATTTGCTATGGAGCTTAACAGGCAAACAGAGGGAAGCAGAGGAGAGGAGCGAGATGAAGAAGGCCGAGAGGAAAGAGATGGGAGTATTGTTAAAGCCTGAGGGGAATGCTGGAGGTGAGAGCAAGAAAAGAGATGAAATATGCAAGCAAGAGTTTCCAGTGATCGGGATGAGTTTGCAGTTGTTTGTAACTTTCGAAAAAAGCCAAAAGAGGAACTTGAAAGCAACACATTTTGAGTGCAGATCTTCATGTCTACTGATTTCAACGTACACAGATTTTTTCGTAAGGTTTTTTTTTGTTTTGTTTTTTTTTTACTTAAAATTTCAGGAGTCAGAAGTCATAAAAGCTTACCTCTGGCTTTCTGATACATGATGAGCGTAATCACCTGTCCTCTGTCTCAGCCATTCAGCTTTCCTACCTTTTGGAGGAACATTTTGTGCACCTTTTACAACCTGATCTGGTTCAGAGGGCTAAAAGTTCCCCTTACTGACACCTTCTATTGCTGAGTTGAAACCAAATAAAGCTGCTGTCATTAAGGTACAATCTCTGGAAGGACTACATAACCATTACAATCTAAACATCCTGTACTGAAATCTCAGAGGCCTTACTTCTAATTGACAAATCAATCAAGCAAACAGCTACCAATACGTTGTTCAAAAAGAAACCAACACAAAAGGCAGAGTAGAAGTTTCTAGATTGATTGTACATTATCTGGAAGTGTCATGGTAAAGGAACAAAACTATTCAGGAAATGTTTGATACAACAAATCACAACTTATATTTGATCGCAACAGTTTTTGACAAAATTACAAAAAAAAGAGAATGCACGTGGTGTAAAATTATTTTGGACGCCGAGATTAGGTTGCATCAAATTGTCTCAAAGCGGTGGGGCTGACACACATCCATACTGCCTGGTCGTCAGAGAATCTGAAGCTGGATTAGACAAGCTGGTCTCGTGGTAAAGCTACAGCCTTTATGATGCTCACCAGCTGGCATTGCCACAAAACAGTTACTGCCACGCGCTTAGCACCTCAACTGCTGTTGCATCCAGCTGCTGATTTGGATGCAATCAAAAATAATCTAAGCATGCAACTCCAACAAATAATCCATTTTTTTTTCTCCACAACAAAAAGTACTACGCCATGATCAGTCACCTTGGAGAAAAGATGTTGATGCACACTGAGCTCTTGTGTTGCAAGCTTCCCAGTTGGAGAAAAGCGCACATACTTCCTTGTTGCACGCAAGGCAATGTTTGCTGGTTGCCGTCGCACTAAAAAAGTTTGTGTTTTTAAAGAATACACACTGTCAGAATGTCAAAGAATGGCTCTGGTAGATACATACATGCAGAATGAGAGTAATTAGGAGGAGAAGCTCAACAAGTAGATGGTGTGAAATAAGCTGAATGGCAGATGCTTTGAGCATCCTAAAAACACAGTTCAGGCTTGTTGTGATTGATTGAAAGTGATCAAAGGACAAAAAATAAGAAATAAAAAAATAACGGCAGGTTGTATGAAGAAAACATCCCAGTCCAGTCCAGCACCCAATGGCAGAAGCATCGTGGTAGGATAGTCAGAAAGCAGAAAAAAAAAACTCCTTTTCCCATATAGCATCATTAATACCCTCACATTGAAATTAGGGTTTTAGAGAGCGTATCCTTTCAAAAATTTAATGTAAGTACGTTTTTTTTTAAAGTTTTTGACATCTAATAAAGCACATGCTTATAATAAAGGTAACACCTCATACTTAAAAAAAACAAAAAACAAAAAAAAAACGATAACAACATACAGTATTTAGAGCTCAGCTTTCAGCAAATTATGCCCGCTTTGGGTCTACTGTGTCTACCGGTGAGAAAGTAGAGAGGTTGCTTCCACTGTGCTAAAAAGAAAGGCATTTTTTTTTTTTTAAAGAGCCAAGCTGTGGGGGTCGGGTCAGGAGATTGGCAGTCGTTGGCTGGCAGTCGCAAGATGGAGAGAAGCAGGGTGTGGGCTATTAGAAAAAAGGCTAAATGCTGCAGTTATTTAACAGCAGACCTTCACAGCGGTCTGCATGCTGGTCCCCTCGAGCAGAGGCTGACTTTAGTGATCCAGTACGGCGAGCAACGGCGGATGGTTGCCACCTCTTTTTCCAGGTCAGCTGAGACCACACTCGCACGCTCCCATCATGATGCCCTCAAAATCTGTTTGAACCTCTGACTGAGAGCCTTCAGAAATGTGGTGGGATTATTTCAACAAGGCCTTGCCTGCAGGGACAGAGTCTCCAGGTAATTTGTTTTCAATAAGCCATGACTATCCTGGCCCCTGGTGACAGGTGATTCATCCCTCTGAACTCATCACTCTCACAGCCTGAGCAGCTGCTGAAAACGCTTGCACGGCTCCACGGATTCCAGCTGGATGAGCCAGACGTGTATCCCTGGGAATCAGTAGTGGGTGATTTTCCTCAATTTATGTCCGCTGCAGCTACAGGGGGGTGGTCTATCAAACACATCAGCTATTGAGCTATTTCATACTGGTTTTAGTGCCTACATTGGTTCTTATCAGTGTCATAGCTGCATATCCAATAATGAAGTCAGGCTGAAGTCAGAACATGGATCTGGGCAAAAACAATTCATCCATGTTCTGGTTGTAAATCAAAAAGCCAGAGGGATGTTCTAATTTCTGTGTATAATACTAGCATGATAAGCTAATAATGTTGAAGTCTATTTTCTTTGCAATTTTAACATATTAATGTGATATCTTATTTCAATTTAAGAAGTACTCATCAAATATGGAGACAGCTATTTAATCATATTCTACCAGTTTGATAATAGGTAGTTTTATCAATACGTTCTGTCACAACTGGGCATTTGAGGACTTTCAGAATCTAAACATGGTCCAAAATGAAAATGAGTTCGACACACCTGTTCTAAGTGAAACAGGAGTTTTTCACTCTTATTGTTATGCTCTTGACAAAAACCTCTGTTTTTTTAATGTTTTCAAATTTGTGTCAACATGGCAGTACTTGAAAATCTTAGTATTTACAGATGTGGTACATGTCTTAAAGGGGCAGCAGTGTGTTTTTACAGGCATACCGTGCCAGCACAGTCAAGTAACTGTTCTCTTCAGTTGAATGCTGTAAATATCAAGCATGACTAAAAACAGATTTAACTTCACAATTTAACTCCTTGAAATTGGGTCTCTGTCCCTTTAAGAAGCTCCAGCTCTTTCTGACGCTCTGCCTTCAGAACGTTATCACAACCGTGTTTCTTCATTAACCCTAATTTAACATTTAAAGAGTCCCTCAAACATGCATAAAAGAATCAAAGCAACAGTCCAGGAATGTTTTGGACGGCGGAATATCATCATGACGCAAAGCTCAGAAAACTCGACTTCACATCATCCCTCTCCTTCAAAAAGTCTGAGAATCACTGCTCGAAAGTGATTAAACAAAAGTACAATGATTGTCTCATTTTTTTTTTCTATTAACAGATTTATATGTGCACAGAACACCGTTTTCATCCTACAGGTTTGTGATCTCCACTGTGTAACTCTACTTTCATTTTTTGTTCTGCTTCTAACCAGGACAGCCTCCACACTCTGCCAGCTTCGCTCCAACAGCCTCCCCTACAGCTGAAGGTTCCCGCTCATCGACCTGTTTCTTCAATCCTCCAGCGCCCTGATGTCCCGCTTTCTTGCCTCATCTCGCTTGACTTTGCTTTCCTTCTGTCCTGTCTTACATCTACTAAGCCTCCTCATTTCATCATTTACTGGCTTGTTGCGTCGGCCTTCACACCTTTATGTCTCACTAAAAGTAACTTCAGGCGTATCTGGCGAGAATAAAATGAATGACAGCAGATTATTACATACTATATTTAACAAATATTTTAATGCTGAAGCACATTTTTTCTGCTGCACTTGTTCTGCTGTAGTTGTGTTATGTTGTATAACTAAAAATGGCTTTAATTTTCTTTGCTTTCCTTTCCGTTTCAGGGAATGTGAAAATATTTTATTTTAAAGCAACATGTGGACATACGAGCACTTCACAACGCGACACTCTGTGTAAACCTCGACTGACATAAAGACGAGGGCAAATGATAAAAAAAAAAGTTTTATCAGTCTATTGCCCTTTAAAATGAGTTTCTGTTCTGTGATTTCTCCTCCAAAGTGTGCAACCTTCACCTGTTCATGACATCACAAAAAATCTCATTTGACGACTCAGCCACCCTGATAGCTCCCCCACCATCGGGATCTAGACAGGAGGTTCTTTTCCAAATCCATTTCATGTTAATCTTAAGTTAAATGTTTTGCCAGGAAAGTCAGAGCAATCACAAAAAGATAAGTGAACTGTTGAGCTTTTTATTCTGTCTGTTAATGGACTTCTGCCTATTGAAAATGATCAATTATCTGGGCAAAGACAATAAAACACCACGGGCAAGCTTGTTTTATTTACTAATCTAGCACTTATGCTGTTAATCATATAGAAAATTGAACTGTTTATGTAAACAAAACCTTAGAAATAAAAAATAAAAAAATAAATTGAAGGTGGTGCTGAGATTTTTCTCAGCTATGCAACAGTGATGAGACTTAATGAAAATGTTTGCATCCTAGAGCATCTGTCCCCTCTACAATGATTCTCTCTGAGTGTGTAGGTGTGTATGCGTGTGTGTGTGTGTTTGTGTCCTGCACAACTTGTTTTCCTCAGATGGTTGATTTCGGTGAGCCCATGTGTATTTCTATATACTACACTGATCTCGGCAGCCCAGCTGGACACACGATCCACAAGCTGGAAGACGCATGAACGTCCCACAAACCGTCTCCCAGCGTAGTCGGCCCCGACAGCGAGCGTGTTCATCAGAAAATCTGTTCAGGTCCACATTTACATAAGCATTCAAATTGAACATCGACGGCGACGTATTTACAGATATTAATACCAACTGAACGGTTTTGCGCTTTGTCATAATATAGCCGCAAATGTATTTGCTGGTATGTTATATAGCAGATCAACACAAAGCATAAATGTGAAGTGAAGGGAAAGTGACATATGGTTTTTAAAATGCATTAGATATAAAAATCGTTAAAGGTGAAAAGGAGGTTATGAGAAAAAATCAATACTTTTCAGAACCCCCCCCTTCACTGCTACTACAGCTGCACTGATATATTTGCCCATTTTTCTTCGCCGAATAGCTCAACCTCAGTCATATTAGTCACTTTTTCCACGGTATATCAGATTTTGCTCTGAACTTGGCCATTTTAAAACATATCCTGTGATTTAAACCATTCTGGTTGTGTGTTGTGGGGCTGTTATTCACCTGAGGTGAACTTCTGCCTCGAGACCTTTGCAGCCTTTAACCTTTCTTTCAGAGTCGACCGGCATTTAGCTCCATCTTTCCTTCCATCACCTCTAACCAGAGCTCCTGATGAACAAAGAAGTCTGTACAGCATGTTGGTGCTGCTGCCACCATGTCATAGTGTGATCAGTGCAGTGTACAGTTTTAGTTATTATTTTGCTTTCACTTCTCATCAGATCGCGTCTCCATTCCTTGGTTCGATACGCAACAGTGTGAGATGAATTATACTAAATATGATTCCCATTATTTCAATACTATTGGAATATTGCCCCTGTGAACAATTGATACCGTTTTACACCAGATGGTAATAAATTCAGTAAAAAAAAAAAAAAAAATGAAACGAGCAATAACTGAATTGTTTGTAAAATGTAAATCTAAAATTAAAAAAAAATAAAAATAAAAATAATTTGCTGAGTGGTCCAAACATACACTATAGTGATTCCACAAGCAGGAAATAATATGACGCTCCATTTTGAAGGCTTTGTAACCTTTGGTTATTATTTAAGGATTATCTGGGTGAACGTGAGCTAATGGTTTCATGTAGGCTGATCAAAAAATGTTCCTACCTCCACGACAGGTGCCTCTTATTCCATTTGTTCTGTGTGTTCAAGCTTCGTTTCCTGCGCCCCGCCGTCACGTTGGGATCAGAGACATCTGGCAGAGAGCATCTGGGTGTTTTCATTAGACCTAGTGTGGCTTGGTCTGAAGGACAGTGAAGGTGAGAGGAAGTAGTTAAAAACTAAAATGGCTTTCCATGATTAAAACTTTATAATATCTGCTTATAGTGCCTTTCAAGAGTGTCCATGCCTCTAAAGTCTTAATCACAATTTGTCATGATGCAAACAACAAGCTGAATGTAGTTTTTTTTTAGGGATTTTATGTGGTAAAAGTGGAAGGTAAATCATTATACATAGTTTCCATTTTATTTTCAAATGAAAATTGGAAATGTTAGGAATGCACTTTTATTTAGCTCTGATAGCTTAGGTGCTGCAGAAGATCTACAGCTAAGGTGGAAGACAGCTATGAGTCATGCACTCCACAGATCTAGCCTTTATAAGAGGGAGGCAAGAAAGCCACTGTCGGAAGGAGAAAAAAAAAATGTTTTCAGTTTGCCACAAGCCACACAGCAAACATGTTAAAGAAGGGAGTGTGGCTAGATGAGACCAAATTTGAACTCATCAGTGTGGAAAGAACTATGTGACAGGGAAACACGGTGGTGGCTCCATCAGGCTGCAGGGAATCTTTTCTTTGACAGAGACAGGGAAGCATGGGTGGAGCTAAGTAAAGGGCGATACTGGGAGCAAAGTTACATGATTACAAAAGACTTGAGAGTAACAAATTGAAAATATTGAGGAGTACAGGCCAAATCACACCCATCTACTAGAATGGCCCAGTCAAAGTTCAAACCTAAACCTAAATGTACATCTGGAGGTTAAGAGTCCTTGTCAAATGGCGTTTTAACTAAAAATCTGGATCTTTTTTTTTTTCCAAATTCCAAACTTTTTTTTGTTGAAAATCTCTTTCTCACTGTTTATTCAATGTCACATGCTGCAAAGCACTTTGAAATGTCTTGCTGCTGAAATGTGCT
Organism: Poecilia formosa; assembly: GCF_000485575.1. Taxonomy (NCBI): domain Eukaryota; kingdom Metazoa; phylum Chordata; class Actinopteri; order Cyprinodontiformes; family Poeciliidae; genus Poecilia; species Poecilia formosa. Next base: position 373,213 of record NW_006799945.1, read on the forward strand.
ATACAAATAAAATTTGATTTTGATTTGATCTGTAGCCAGATTAATAAAAGACAGGATGTCCCCCCTATCCAGTCTGACCGATCAAAACTTCCTACAAAAACTTGCATCTGTAATAGAAGCAAAGGATGGCTGTGGACGTCAAGATTTTTCATTTGTAAAACATTTTGAGAACCATGTATCATTTTCCTTCTACGTCATCTATTAAATAAAATTCCAGTAAAATACAAACATATACATATTCAACAGATATAAGTACTTTTATAAAGGCACTGAAAGAGACTTAATGCTTTTAGTGTCTTTGGAGAGGAATACATCTGATCTGCAAAGATGGCCTCAACGTTTTCTGCATTTATAATTGGCTGCACCAGCAACCCTGGGAATTCAGGTGTTCCTATGCAAACATATGTGCATCAACACAATGTATTTTAAATCCATTTAAATGATAAAATACATAAGCTCTTGAAGATATCTGCTTACATGTGCAACAAAACTCTTTAGGGTGTCTGCCATCTAGAACATTATTTTTGTTTCTCCCCCTCAAACCTCTACAACTCAAAATTACTCGCATCTACTCTCCATTGCTGTATATGTGGGAGATAAATAATGGCACTGTTTGCAGAGGAGGGTTGTGGTGCCTATGAGTGAGTAAGACTGCCAATGCGAATTGCAGGAAATTATGAGAATACTGCATGGAGAGAATAGGAGAACGCATGCTAATCAATATACTGTTCGGTTCCCCACGTATAAGCATCATCAATCACGTACAGTACGCACGTGGAGGTATTGTCATTCTTCTCTCCCCCTCTCTTTGTGACAGCAAGTGTGATTCATGTTTACAAGCTCTCCTGTGGTGGGTAGACAGCTGTGCAATGCAATACTACCCAGTAAATAGAACCCAAATAAATATTACCTTTCAGTGTTTTGTCTAAGATATATTGATTCAGTTCCTTGTAAAGCTACTCTCTGTGTTTTTGTTGCTAGGACTGCATTATAGTCAAGCACTTGTACTTCCTTTCACTGTTACTTAGCTTGACATCCTCTGCAGTCTCAAAGTAAAACAGATTGTGCGGGATGCATCTGAACGCCCACAAATGCACCTAATACTCCAGTTTCCTTCAGTCCTCCAAACTTCTGCATGGCTTTGATGGCCTTGGTCAACGCCTCTTTGGTCTGCAGCTGGCCGGTCACCGGGTCGGGGGGCGGGAGGTAGCCAAACCTACTCAGCCAGTCCTGGAAGAGAAATAGCAGCAGACACACTTCAACACACAAATAGCTGTTTTTATGTTCACAGTGATTTTTGTGTCTGAATATAGTCGCAATTGTATTTTTTTTTCAACCTTAACATTATGACGCCCTAATAGAAAAGCGTATATTAGAAGGAAACCAAGAGCTCTCAATGTGCTGACTCCAGCTTCAGCTGACTCCTTGTGAAGCTCTTCCAAATTCTTCAATAGGTTTAGCTTGACAATCCTCTCACAACCACACCACATTAACACATTCATTTATGCAAAAGAAGGCACAACCAAGTATTAAATACATATAACAGACATACTTTATTGATTGTATGTGATATTATAGTTTACAGAGACACTACATTTTAGATTTTTTATGATCTGTAAGCCGTAATAATAAACATTTCAAGAAATAACAGTTTAAAATAGCTCACAGTATGTCCAACAAATCTATACAATATGATTTTCTTTTTGTAAACTTTTTCCACAAAATTCTAACTTTTGGAGCTGTACTTGTAGAACAGGAGATATTTAAAATCTTTACTGTAGTTTGTTCATAACTACAAAGTGTGTAGATAAGGTTCAACCTGCTAAGAGACATTTAACCAAACATTAGTTGAACTAAGGGAAATTCAGCAGTTCTATTGTCCAAATAAACCATGTTTACACACACACAAAAAAAAGAATAACAAACTAAATTGATTGACCCTGTGCAAATTAATTTGGATTCAGCTTTTCTAAAAAAAACTCCTTTTGTCAGGCAACACTGAATACAATTTCCAGTAGCTGCAATTTTAAGTGTTTTTTTTTAATATTATTATTGTCAAATCTACAAATTCTCTCAGTCTGTGTCTTTTTTTCAAATCTCTCAAACTTAACCATCAATTGGCTAATGTGCAGCATGACAAGCATGTTTTTACTCTGCAGTTACAAAACTCAGAGTAGCAAATGTTTTCACCTGAAATCACAAAAATTACAATGAACAGGAGGAAGAACAAGATATCCTGCTCTTCAGAGATGGAAAAAAATCACCTATTTAAGACAAAAGCAATTGCTGCTGTCCAACACGAGCAGAAACATAAATTGATATTTTTGTTTCTGCATCAGTAAATATGGTGAAATTATACTTTAAAATAAGGTAAACTGGGTTTTTACGAGTTACTTAGGAATCAAACAATGCCTCAGACTCCCAGTGATCCACAGAAAAGCCGTACCGGGCGCACGGTTCAAAACGTGGGCAAAAAGTAGCAGCTTATATACGGTGTATAATACGGTTACTAGATAAATACAACAAGTTTTACTCTGGCCAGTAAAACCAAAGCAAAAGTCAATATAAACACAGTGCTCTTAAAATCTGTGTTTATGCCAGGCGATTATAATATGAAAGCTGGAGACATGAGTGAAGATAAGTATAGTTATCTGAGTGAAGATAACTATAGTTATCTTCACATGAGTGAAGATAACTATAGTTTTATAGAGTTTGATACATACAACTAATTCAATTTCAGGTGTAACTATGAAATTGTTACACTTTAACACTGGAAAGTGATCCTTCTTTCAGAAAGTGAATAATAAGTCAGCAAAACAAACAAAAAAAAAGTACACCTCAGCCATACATCAAACATACTGATATTGATTCTTGTAACATTTTTAGTAGACTTTCCAGAGTCTTCCATGGAGCCCAGGGGTAAGTATATGAGCAGGCCTCATAAAGCTTCAACATGTTGCCTAAGCACACAAGCCATAAACCTTAAAATATATATGTCTTTCATATTGCAAATGTTCTAATAACAGGGGAGAATCTAGAGTCTATTGTGCATTAAGCCACATTGCAGCAGTTAGCCGAATGCATTAATGTCTGAATTTAAAGATCAGTGGGGGACTGTGAAATAGTACTGATGCTAATGCTGCCACAAAAGCAATAAATTCTGGGAAATTAAATGACACTACAGGCCATGTTTGATTAGCATCCCTAAGTAAAAAAAAATAAAAATAAAAAAGAAGAAGAGGAGGGAAAGTGCATTGTAATTTCGATTATGTAAAACACTTATTGACATTTTATGTATTTTTAAGCTGGCACAAATACAGGGAACAGAGCAACTTCAACATGTCAATCTTACCAATTTCGTCTCTAACCCTTCCACATTTTTCTGCAGGTGTGGAAGCAGATTTCTAGAGTTATTATCGCTTAAATATCTCTAAATATTTTACCCCAACCTTTCTCCCTTTCTTCTCTCCTTTCATTCGTCTGTCGCATTTGTAGTAAACACAAAGCAATTTCTAACAAAGTTAAACACATATATACATATCTGCATATCTTATTTTATCAAATAGTGCATCACTTATCCAGAGAATGCAAAAAAACCAAACAAAAACAAAAAAAAAAACAGAGGGCATGTATATGAATCACTTTGGTATTTTGTACCACGAGCTCTGTTTCAATATAAGTGTGAGCTCTCATGCAATGCATTTCTTGCTACTCATATTGTAATAATCATTTTCAGAGAGCAATGAGTGTAATTTGTGTCCTAGTTCCTGTTCGCAATGCAGCACAAAGCCGTGCTAATAATATCAAGAGAGGCGTCTTGCAGCAGAGTGGAGTAGGTCTGATTGGAGTGGCTCACTCTGCCACCTGAAATTGGCAAAAGTTGTACGGCCTCCTGAAACTGTCAAAAAAAAAGGACACGTCCTTTAAGAAACATAGGCTCAAACAACAACTATTCAAAGCAATGCTATACAACATTCTTGCCTCTCAGTCTCAAATGAGGGAGAAACATTTATAACTAACTTCCAAGCCTGCTGTCTCTGTTTGTAAGAACAATCGCTTTTTTGTAAAATCTTTCAGAAACTCTGCTCTGTTTGGCAAAGAAGTATGGATTTCTTTTTATTTATTTCTTGTCAGGGTTATAGAGCATAGCAAAATAAGACAAATAACTGAAAAGATGGCTTTCAAGGTTCTTATTTTTGCATTTATTCAGAAGGTTGTTCAGGAAAAACAATAGTAAGAAAAAAAATGCTGCTCAGCACATGAGAATAATAAGATTTTCTGTGAATCAACAGTGCCTTGTAAAAGTATTCATAACTCTCCAAATGTATTTAGGATTTTAAGACAGATTAGGAATCCATAACACATATTTCAGAATTTGTGGAAACAGACACATGATTTATTTTCACTAATAAAATTTAGAGAAAAAAAAATGGTGTGCTGTATTTATATTCTGTCTCTCTATGTCAGTATTTTGTGAAGCACATTTCACTTCAATTAAAGCTGCAAGTCTTTTCGGCACTGTCAACATAAACATTGTATCTCTCCATTTCTTCTTCTCAAAATAACTCAAGCCCAGTAAGAGTGGATATAGAGCTATTACATCAATATGTTGGTCTTAAAATAATAAATTGTAGCCGTGGCAACATATTTCTTCTGTTAGAGATTATGCACAGGTTCAAGTTTTCTGCCTTGCACAACAAATTGCATGTTGGCCAAAAAGTTTAGTTTTGGTGTCGTATAAGCAGAGCACCTTCTTCAAAACACTCCCCCTGTTCCTTAAATAACTTGTGGGTTCAAGCTTGACTTTTTTCAACACTGGTTTTCTTCTCGTCATTCTTTGTGTAGTGCAAGACTAGTAATTTCATGTTTTGTTTCTGTGTTTTATCCTTTGTTTATCCTTCTTGTGTAGCATTTTGAGACACTTGTTGTTTTAGGCCTTCTACTGCCCCGGCAGACATTTACTAACTGGCATACGTCCAAACCCAGTAAAATACTTTATTCATTGGCGTACTTTTCACGTTTTTATTGTTCAACATTAAAATCTTTTTAATTCACATTTGCTCAAAACATTTGCGTGGTCTATACAGGATCAAACCCAAATCAGATTTGTCATATCGTCAAAAAGACGTGAAAAGGTTCAAGAGTTCTGAAAGCTTCTACAAGGCCCGATCATTGTAGGCTCTCGTGTCTTGATTAATACGATGGACTTGGTTACACTTCACTGCTGGAAGCAAAGCCCATTTTAAACAGTAATTGCTCTACACTATCACTAATAAGCCCTCCTCAATGTGCTTAACTTTGCACTCCAATTTTATTTAATTTTTTTCTGAATTCACATAGAAACCAAAAGCAGGAGATGTGTCTGTGTCCCAATGTGTGCTTCGAGGAAGGCCTGATTTTTGGGATCAGATGCAGCACAAAAGCATCCAGGGTGATGAGTGCTGCCATGCTGGCTCTCAGTTTCATGCAGCTGTGGAATTGGCTTTATCCTCTATTCTATTGGCTTTAAAATTCAAGAACAATCATCTTCCATCCTGTGTTTCAGGATGTCCACAAGGACACATATAAAGTCCCAACAGCCAAACTGAAACATAAATGCACATAAACAAGTCAGTCAAATGTTTCTTTCTTTTTTTGGGTGGGGGGAGGGGGGTGTTGGGAATACAAATTTCCCCCAATAACAAAGCATAATAATAAAAAAAAAAAAAAAACATTAACAAGAATGCAAATACCAGCTTAGGTACACTCAATCCACTTTTCTAATGCCTTCAGAAATGCTAATTATGTTGTATGAATCTCCAGTGCTTTGCTTTGAGACTAATGCAAGACTCAGTTTGACCTCTCCTTCACAATGCAGAAAAGTGAGAGTTTGAAAGTAAACAACATAAAAACTGTAAAGCTGGAAAAAAAAAAAAAAGTTACATAAAACTTTCAGTTTCAGCTCAGAACTGACCAATATGTGTTTGACCTTGAGGCTGTTTAATGGAAAGCGGTGCTCCACTGTGCTGTGCCTGCGTATTGAGAGCAAGGTCATTGTTCTACACTAAGAAAAACCCCCCAGTTGCCGTCGTTAATCTAACTGTCAAAAGTTTACTTCCTAAAACCCATCCCATGGAACAGAGACACAGCAACAACAAAAAAACCGGCGGTAAAAGCAGACGAGTGAAACAGACGCAAAAGGGAGGATGCAGAAGAAAGACACTGAGTGAAACAAAAGGAGATCTCTAGAGTCTTAACATCAGCGTATGCTCAAGGGAGCTTTCTGTTGTACGGCCTTGTAAACATCAAACCAGACCACTGACTATGATTTCACACACCACAAGAGAGAGCGGGAGTGTGTAAATGCAAGTCATGCATGAGGAGCATCAATAATGCGGGCCAACAAGAAAGAAGACAAGACACACAGAGATGCTCTTATCACATACATACACACACACACACACACACACACACACACACACACACACCAATGCAGGCCATTATGCTTTCTATTGATCTGGCTCTATATGAGCTACCTAAAACGCATGTGGTGTTTCAAAGAGAAGAGGAACGGCAGGTCAGAGATCAGCTGGTAGCTGCACCACCCAGGTTGTGTTATGATGCCGGCCAAGTTGATGTACCCAACAACTTCTACTGTGAGGCAGCTTAAATAAGTTCCACTGGTTGTTTTTATTACTTTTTCCATCATTAAAACCTGTTTCCAATTCAGCAAACTCTTACAAAAAAAAAAAAAAAAACTCAATGCAAAGTTTTGTTCCAGTACAATGTCTTTACCAGCCAATGTTTTTAACCAACAAATGCAGGATGTTGGCTGTGAAGCATGGACTTCAGTTTTATTTGCAGTTTATTTAGTAGTCAGCTTGACTTTTATTAAATCTACAATAAATAAATAAATAAATAAATAAAATGCACCAGGGTAAATACATAAAGTTTCACTGTTTACTCTGGAATTTTGTAGAAAGATAAATAAGTTTATCTAAATAATTTCAATTACAGAAATCCAGAAATAGTAAACTATCAGGTTTCGTCAAGGTTGGAAAATTGCCTGCATTTTCTTCGAAACACCTGATCTGTATACTGTATACTGACTCGTATTTCCCAAATAATTCCATGAGGATATAAAATTTACAGGAATCTGTTAACAGTGCAACAACTTAGAATTCAGAGCAGCTGTTGCAAAAATAGAAATGAAAAAACACATTATTTTTATCCCTAATTGTATGATTAAGTCTAAAAAATAAAAATAAATCAATGCATCTGCCATTAGAACATAAAAGGTTCATCGATCCATTGTGTAACTTTAAATACAGTCATTAGTACACCGAAGCATTAAAATGGAAAACTGCTGTAGTAGTTTGCTCATCATATTTAGATACTTTCTTTATCTAGTTCTATCATAGCCTTATCAATTTATCCAAAACATTTTATGAGGTTCTGATCTAATTAATCCTAACCCACATTGCTCCCGGTGTGTGTGACTTTCTTGAAAATAAAAAAAAAATGGAGTTAGTATCAAATGACTAATCTGAGGTTCACCCTTATTTCTTATCTCGAAAAAAGCAGAAACCCCAAAGATGCTGAAACATCTATGCGAAGGACAACATCAAAACACAAATGAAGATGATTTTGAGGACAGCTTGTGAATTTTCAGCAACAGATATGAAACTTTTCTTCATGCAGCTAAAGTTTTAAGTTCAGATAAAAATGTACAACTGTGTTACTGCTGCTGCGGTCTCATACATGTTCTAGCTCTTTATTTATTTATTTTTTCTCTTATATTACCACTCATGTTTATCTTATTTGCATCCATGATCATCTGGAGACGAGATTTCAACGCCCCCAAGTGGTCAGATAACCACTGCCAGAAAATAGGTCGGTCTTCCCTGCTGTTGGAGCCACTTCTAATGTTTTTCAACCCAATGCGAGTATATCTTCATCTATAAAACACACCATCTGCATGGTGTCTCACGAGACTAAGTAATGGTATCGTTGGATAGCTGTTCCTTGGAGTTTTTTTCGATTTGTTCAAAACTCCACCCTGTCTGGTTTAGTCTCCAACTAAACTGGATATGCTACAGCACCAGATGTATAAGAATATGATGGAGAGTTATTTATTCAAAGCTGTGAGCCTTTGTGCACCACTGAAACACAAGACTTTGGCAGGTGTTTTTGTGATACCGTTCTCTCAAAATGTGAGCTTTCATGTGGATGAGAGGTGCAAGCTCAAAATGAATATGTATATTTTGCCAACATATCTTACACAATAAGATGAAATGCTGGATTTCTCCAGATAATTTTGATACAATGTGGATGGACAGGTTGTTCTTTCTACAGGGCAAAAAGAAACACAGCTGGTGCAACCAAAGCAGGAAGGAGACGCGCACATTCTGTTAGTGCATCTCTCTCTCTGCTTTAAACATATTTTGCACTGAATAAACAAACACAACTTCAATCTCTTTGCCTAAAGAAACATATTCAAGCAAAAATATCAATGTGTTCTGTTCCTCGGCCATACAGACATATTCCTCCTCGTTTTTTTTCACCTTACCCCCTCTTGCACTGACTCAGCCTTGCTCCTGCACATCTTGACATGAGGTCAGTCAGTACAGGCCTGATTTGAATCAGTTTCCTATTAAACAGAGGCACAGGGGGAAAGAAAATAAACAGAGTGGAAAGAGGGCTAGACTGATGAGAACACAACAGTGAGCAACTGAGAGACAGCTGGACCTTCTTACCACCCCCAGGTCAACGTAGAGAAGAGAAACAGAAGATCCCTTACAAAAGCAGTGGCGAAATTTTAGAGTGAGATGGATGTGATGTGGAATGATGTGAAACAAAAACACGGGGAGCAAACATGTCATTCTGGACAGAAAAATACAAAAATACCAGAGTTCAGTTAAGACTTACGGTCAGAATAATCCCAGCGTGTGATAATAATAAAAGAGAGCACTTCAGAGTCCCTCTGCATTTGTTGTGCAGTGGGTTTTAAACGTGTGGTTTAATCTGACTGCTAATGAGACGGTTTGATTCAGTGCAGCTGTTTGAATTTAGAAAAATCATCAACACAAGATAACGGAGTGAATGCACAACTGCACACAAGCTCACAAGCCTGTGATTGGCAAAAAGATATTTATGTTCACTTTTATCATAAATAAACCCTTCTCCACGTTTGCCGAAAACATCTTTGCAATATTCTAATTTTCTTGAAGTAAAAAGAACCTGCCTTAGAGCATTTATGTGCCAGATCAAGAAGATAGTGTTTGAAATGGATTACAGAAAGCATGAGAGTGAAACTGAACCAACACAGAGCTGATTTTCCAGCGTAACGGTGCTCACCGCCTGACTAATGCAAGACATTTACTGCTTCTTATAAGTTAGCTGCAAAAGCATTGCTTCAATATTGTCGGGTGAATAACTGTGTATTTTCAAATGCTATGCATCAGAGAGCTAAATTGTATGTATAAAGCTGCAAAATTGCTCTCTGTGAGCTGTATGAGCACACAGCTCCATACGATACAATACCAAATTCCAAGCAGGTATACGTTATGGCCATTCGGGATAACATTTCTCATTTATCACACTGAAGAGAAGTGGCTTCAGACAGTGGTTCAATTTTTGGGGTATTATTGCTGTTTCAATCCAACATTATAGATAGGTGTTACATATCTGCCTGACTGTCTGTTTTTTTTTCTCCCTCCTTTTTGTTTCCTGTCTCTCCACAGGTTCAGAGCAAAAACTGGTGCCAATTTGCCCTGATTGGCTCATGGATTTGAGAAGAACCAATCAGGGCCCAAGCAGGTTACTTGTAGGTTTGTGGTGGGAGTTAGTGGACCAGGTAAGTCTGTGGTATCCTGTGCATTACCATCACACCAGTTTCTTTCTGTTAAACACACTGGATAAGTAGGTTGGCGCCACCTATGTACTGTTTGGGAGAGCCTATTTGTTAGATCAGATTATCAGAGTTTTCTTTACCTTTATTTTTCACTTAAAGTAGATT
>NW_006799945.1:387990-389342 GCF_000485575.1 Poecilia formosa
TGACGAGAAATGAAAGGAACTGCATGAAATGAGTATCACTTAGCAGTGTTTTTGTTTAGCGAAAGGCTTGTGTGCAAGAACCGTCTCATCTTTTAACTGAAAAATGTTATTTTATTCATTGTCTTCCAACAAAAATCTGTATGACATACGTATGTGCATGAGTTACTTCGATATATTCTTAAATGCCATAATGCACATCTACACATACTTACTTGTATAGTTGTTGTTGTTTTTTTTAATTCATCCTTGTCGTGAAGCAGTTTCTCATTTCAAGGTGTAGTACATTTCTCAGTTATTTTGTAGGATATCTGCTGTTCAAATTATCAATGAAAATGCACTGTGCCAAACCAAGATTAGTTGAATCTGGTGTCATGCCTACCATGCAGAGTAACATTCCCACTCTGCTGCACCGTGTGTTTTGGCGTGTCAGTCAGCAGATACAGTCCTCCTGTACTCAACTTGTGCAATTTGCTATTAGAAGCATCTACCGATTGCTTCGCCACCAGAGAGCGACCAGGCATCTCATTTTAAGATAATGTTTGGAGATGGAGCAAGCAAAGAGAATGTGCGTGCCTGTCGTGAAATAAACAGCACACTCCATTTTGTCAGGCTGCTTACCGTAATTAGCAATGAAAAGAATAGGAAGAATTTATGATTCAGTTTAGCATTTAAGCAGATATTTAAAGTGGCCATTTATCTTCCATAATTCTGTTTTTTAAAAAGTACATCAACACATTTGGCTTCACTGTTTCACCCTCATTAAGATTTTTGCTTCATCAAAATTCAAAGAAAAAATATAAACGTCAAACGGATATTAGTAATAAAACATTAATATTTAAAAAAATACATGTCATATTGTTCGAACTACATTGATTATGTTAGGTATTGCTTTATTTTTTTCTTTTCCTCAAGGTTATTTTATCATGAGAATTTTATGTACTGCCAACATTAAACTACTTTGTGTGTCTATTGCTGACTTTGTGCAAAATGTTTGCCCACGTTTGTTGTTTGTTGTGTTTATAGTTGATATTTTGGCAATATTCAAGTAAGTTGCCTTGTATACATCTTAGCATCACAGTGAGCAAAATGGTCTTGTAAGTGAATGGGAAATGGGTTAACATTTTTTTTATCCAATTTGAAGTAACTTTGTTCGGGGTTTCTCACTCTGCTGCCAGCCAAACACACTGATTACTGCAACCATTCATGTTTATTTAAGTTGACTTTAAGTGTTTTTTTTTAGTTCTCTCTCAAAGTTTAGTTGCCTCATTTGTGTGCTGAAAACTGTGCCTCTAGGCATGTCAACAAGACAAAGACAAAGGCCAAAATGGAAGTGAGACTGTGAGGGTAAAGAG
>NW_006799945.1:389352-391519 GCF_000485575.1 Poecilia formosa
AAACCACAAAATGTGCATCACTTTAGTTTGTATTCCCAATTATAAATGACACCTTACTTTCAGAATAGAGTGAAATGGAGGAGTAAGCATAGAACCTGGTTGAAAAACTTCCCAACTTTTCAGCTAATAGACCAAACTGAAACAGGAACACGTGATGCAACCTCTGAACGTCATTGCTGTGTCGAATCCCAAACAGAAATTATTGCACTCCAAGACTTGATGTAGGATGATGTGTTTATTATGTGTAGAAGTGAAGGTTCGGTTAGACTTCCTCAGTAAATGTAGTGTGTAATAATGAAGAACAGCACACAGAATGCTGTGAATCTGCACATGAAGCAACAGCTTTCAGCAAAGCAGATTTCCATTACACCCTGGGAGAGTATGCAAAAGCAGTAGTGACACTATGATTCCCTAATCAGTTGGAGCAGCTTTCCATTTTATTTCACCAGCTTATTTTGCAAAATCGTTTACTTAAAGCATTACATTGGGATGATATAACAGCCAGATGATGACAGCTTGTGTGCTTGACTAAAGACCTCATAAAAACGAAAGTCACAGGCAGACCCTTAAAGTAAATACGGTTTCCTGCAGAAATGAAGGATTCTGTCTCACCTGCGCAAACAGAGCTGCTGACAGAAACAGAATATAAGAAAACTGGAGAGAGGTATTGCAGCTGACATACAAGGATGGTTGCACATCCTTTAGAAACATGCTTTGAAAGGTTTTAGTCGCTGGAGAAGTCAGGAGGAAAAAAAAAATATCAAGCTGAGTCACATTATCCGTTTTTGTAATGAATGTTTCTCAAAAGTCGTCTCAGGTCTTCCCATCAAACAGGACTGACTTTTGTGAGAGCTGGGTTCAGATAAAAATGAACAAGAGCCGACTTCCTCACTCTAACTTTATCATTACCTGCAAATTGAAAGTCACTTAAAATCCCATAAATCATGCAGTGCTGTGAAAATTACCACTCCAAATTCACTGTGCCCTGCCTGGCTATGCCAACTGAGAATACTTTAGAGAACATGTTCAATATACAGTTGGGTTTCCAAAGAGAACTTGATTTGTTTGCAAAAGCAGTATTGTTTGCAGTATTGATTTCATAACTGTTGTCCGATTAGGGTATTTAGCATGGGTTGTCAACCAATAGTGAGGGGGGAAGGTAAGTAGGAGATTTTAAGCTTGGCATGCAGTACAGAGACTACCAAAAAGGATTCACAAGACTTTTTCCACCACTCTACCACTGTGCATCAGATAGTGGTAGAATAGAAGACTTTTGTCCAACCAACACCGCTTAGGTCAGTATGCATGTAAAATGGCATAATTGAGCACAATTTTCTTGATCAGAAAAGATGTTTGGATAGAAATAAATTGATCAAAGAACTAATTTACAAAGACCTTGCCTGCTCAACGAGTACAACCGGTGTCGTTAAATAAGCCCTTTTACTTCCTTTGTGTGTTATTTTACCTTGAATGAGTTGCTTAAATACTTATTATTTTAAACATGATTTTAAGCTATCATGAAAATAAAACTCGATATCTGCTTGTGAAAAGAAATTAATATTGTATAATTTCATTGCCAAAGTGTACTTGTAAAAACAGTCATGTTAGGCCTTTTTTTAATACCAAAACATATTCTAATGAGCACAAAACAAAAAATGTTACGTAGCACTTAAACACCACATATTATTTCAATGTACTGTAGGCTTTTAAATGTAAAACTTGTAAATTTCAACACAAATCCTCAGGAAACTAGCTACTGCCTACAACATCAACAAACTCCCGGAGCATGTTGGAGTAGTCTCTGCATGTCGCAGGTTTCAGTGTGGGGATATAAGAGCATTGAGAGGGGAACTGAGACACAACACCAACAGCATATGTTGATCCCTGGGTCATTTTTAATCTGAGATGTTCCAGCCATATGTGCCTCTAAGTGTGTCACTATGTGTGGGTAGTCTGATGTTCACACTTGCAAACTTGATGCCTGATGACGAGAAATGAAAGGAACTGCATGACATGAGTATCACTTAGCAGTGTTTTTGTTTAGCGAAAGGCTTGTGTGCAAGGACCGTCTGTCATCTTTTAACTGAAAAATGTTATTTTATTCATTGTCTTCCAAAAAGAATCTGTATGACATACGTATGTGCATGAGTTACTTCGATATATTCTT
>NW_006799945.1:393474-507009 GCF_000485575.1 Poecilia formosa
GGAATGCTCACTGCTAAAACCCAAAGTATAAAAAAAAAATAAGTTGTTTTCGGGGTAAAATGCGTTATGGTGAGAAAGTTTGTTTCTCCAAAACTCTGTAGAGTCGACAAAATCAAACAAGAATCCATTAGATATCAAACAAAGAAGAAATAGAATACAAATGGCTGACATAGCCTGTGGGCCACAAATTGAGGGCAAAAGCACTTCTAGCCCTAAAAAAAAGAAACAATGGAGAAATGATGGAAAATGGGTTGCAATGTCATGAAATATTTTAGAAAAAGACTTCAAATCTCTTCTGCTTTAGGCGTTCTCAACTTGTCACATGTAATCCATTCACACTGTGGAAGATTTTAAAAAAAAGCACTTGCACAGCATAACTTTTCATACACCTCTAACTTCATACGCTGCAGTTTTTATCTAATGGCAGTAGATTTCAGATCTTTAAAAAGTTAACCAGAATGGTGAAATTTAGCTTATTTGTAGCTCCTGGTGAATTAAAACCAAACTTTTGCTTTCGGGTGGTTCTGCACCTCAGTTACACAAAGCAAGGTCAGGTCTGACTTTGCTGGTAACTTCACCGTTCCAAATCCAAAATTTAGCATAGAAGTTTTGTTTGTTAAAGGCTTTTTTTAAATTTAAGTTAATTATTATTATTCAGTATTATTCATTATTGTTATTCACTTAAACTGTGAATGACACATCGCATCTCATCAATCTTTTTCGATGTATCCAGCTGTGCTGTCGTCTGCGGGGAGCTGAAATGCGTTGGTGTTGTGTGGCGTTACTAAGTGTTTGGCTCTTTGAGTCCATTGTGTTTCAGGGTTTTATTATGAAACACTGTACCCATAGCACCTCGTTTATATGCACCATTTCCACAAACACAGGCGCATACACATATACGTCAGACATATCGCTGGATAGAAATAGGGTAGGCTTGGAATATATTTCCTACTATGCATGCTTGTTCAGATAGACTCTTGGGAGAACCTGAAGAGAAACCTGATTGTAAGCAGTGCACTGGTGATAGTGCACTCTCTGTCCACTTTTGATATATTGCAGTCATTATCTCATAAAAAGTTGGCACCAGAGATGGTACATATGAGTTCCTGTGTGCTTATAAAAGTGGTCACCAGAGAACAAATAATCACAGCATCTGCGCTTCCACTTTATCTCAGCTTTTCAGTAAGTTAAACAGAAAACAGCGGTGAAAAGCAATTATCTGTGTGTGGGACAAGCCATGTAATATTGACCAGCTGCTACCTTGCAGCAAAGTCCTTATCCAACCTGGTCGATAAATGGCGTTAACTGTTCAAACAGAAGTATGGGAATATATATCAGTAATGTCATTTGGACCCTGTTTTTGCTTTTGCAAGTTTGAAATTCATCTGAAGCACTCATGCCTTGTTTGTTCCTCTGCAGCAAAATAAATGAACAGAAGAACGGAGGGATCTCGTCGGAGTATATTTAAAATTTAGCTAGTAGTTATGCTGATCTGTGCAGAAGACGTATAAGTTCTTCCATACAAATAAAGCAATTCAAAACGCCCCCCCCTTATTTTATATAATTACAATTTAGATGTTTTGTCAATCTAAACGGGAATCTCTTGAAATTCCTGCACCTTGCACTTGTTTCTCTTTTATCAACTAACAACTGCAAACGTCAATGTATTTTCAACCAAAAACAAATAGTTTTGAAGGGAAAATATCTCATTATGTATCTGTAGTTGCTTATGTGTCAGACTTTGTAGGGAACTTCATAAATGTTTGTAGAATGTTGCTTATATTTTTGAACGCTTCTCTTCGGTATCATCACAGATGCACATAACTACTCACTACTCACACCTGTGACTGGTTTGGAGTGAACATTAATCTTAGCATGTATGTTTTTGAGGAAGAATGTTTTGGGATGAAACCCAACCAATGTTGCCAAATTGGGCAACTGGGCTTCTTTTGAACACAAGAAGCCCAAAGCTGCCCAAACAGCTTTGGGCAGGTTATTAGAATTTTGGCTGCTTTTCTTTTCACAACATTTGGTGGGTTTTTAGAAGATATTCATAGAAAAATTCTACGAAAATAGTTATGTTTTATAGTTCTTAATAGTTGTTATAAGTGTTTTTTAGGTAAGCAGGTATTACATTGTGTTTGGCCTGGAAACTGTAACATGCTAATTCCTAGCAGAAAGGCTCTGAACAGCCGTCAAAGCAAGGACCTTCTTGCTGTAAGGTAGCGGTTCTGAGGCACAAACCTTTTATCAAAACCATTCTAATATATTTCTTGATCTACATTTAAATATTTTTGCCTAGTCTGAGGTGAATCTCCGCCCTTGTCTCATGACTTTTGTAGCTACTAAAAGTTTTCTTTTAGGTTTGTCCTTTATTTTTGTTTGGTGAAATAAAATACTCTTCCTTTTACTCTTAAAATGCAGCCTTTGTGGATGAGTGGCAAACTGCATAATTCATACCTGTGAGCTGGTGTTAATAGCAGCTCCTCCAAAGTTACCATGACGCTTTAGGATGCTCTGAATGTTCTCCTATCCTGGCCTGTCAGTTTAATGTTCCTGTCTTGGCTGGTTTGTGGTTACGTAATACCCTTTACATTAACTTTTTTGATGATGGATGGAACAGTGTTCAGTATTCAGAGTGTGAGATATTATTTTATTACCTAACCCTGCTTCAAACTTTCCTAAAACCTTTACTCTAACCTGTCTGCTGTGTTTCTTGGTCTTCACAGAATAGCTACAATTAAACAGACATTATGTTACTCACAAGTGAACACGTTTTAAAAATTAACAAACCTCTGTAGCAAATTAGTTTCACAAGATATTCATTCGGGGAGGGGTAGCCAACACTAGTACTCACGCTCTCCTGTCCTGCAGAACATATTTCGACACACCTGAATCAAAGGATTGAATTACCTCTTCAGCATGTCATTCATTTTGACAAAGGCCTTGTGACAAGTCATTTATTTGAATCAGGTGTGTTGGAGCAAGATTGTTGATCTTGAGGACTGGGGTTGGAGACCCGTGATTTAGAGGTGTCAGAGAAAAGGCGGTAGATAAATGTATGAAATACGTATTTTGATTTTACAGAACTTGTAAACAATTTGTTCAACAACATGCGTAAACAGCAAAGGCATGTTGACCCAATCGGACAAGCGGAAAAAGGCAAGCAAGAAATGTTTGTGTGTAAGAAATAAAGAGCAAGAGCAACATTCAGTGCCGTACTGAAAGCAAAACTGTTTTAAGTGTGTTGTGCTTTAAGTTTTATCAAAGCACAGCATCTCTAAGCGGGGTTCACATCTGTGATGCTGGCAGGAGTGTGTCATCAGCAAATGCTGCTGAAGTACAGGAAGAAGCACAAGTAAACAACCCTCATGGTGCAGCAGAGCCCTCTGTAGCATCTGTGCACAAATACACACACATACACAAAAAAAAAAAAACACATGAAATCTGGATTACCCCTTGCAGAAAATAGTGTTCAGTGTCTGTTTTGTGCTTGTATTGGTTTTCATTCTCACCAATGCTGACTTTACTGATATAATATCCTTGGGACGTCGTAGAAAACAGAAGCAGTGCAGGCTGGCACATTAAAAAAAAGCTCATGTTGAAGCAGTAAAACAAACGACTGAGCATGTGTACTAAATACAATATGGTTTAAATAGAAAAAAGTTAAAGAATGTGTAACACTTTCAGTATATACCAAGTTATTTTATAGTTCCATATTCCTAACTGATTAAAATGCATTGGTTAGTCTTATCCATCAAGGTTACCCAAAGTTCATGGGTAATAATAACACAGCAATAGACAATGTGACAGGTCTGGATTTTAGCTGCTGCACAGATAAACCAATCAGAGTTTAGAGTTCATCTGACAAGCCAAATAATCACTGAAACATCAATACAGCATTTCAAATAAGTTTTATGAATTAAATTAAATTCTCAATTAATGATTTCCACATTGAGTTATTCAATAGTATTTTATAAGGTAACAGAGTAAAGGGGGTTAACCACAAATGCAGACCAGGGAGGTAAATATTACCTGTGTGAGAGCTAAAACATGAATGTAGCATGACAAAACGGGAAACACTTGAAGCAGTGCGGCTGCTTCTGCCAGACACTGCACTCCAGAATGTTCTTTTCCTCCAACAATTAATCCAAATGAAGCATTATGAAATCAATTTGGAAACTACACTCTGACATCTAGAGAAGTAAAGCGGCAAAGAGAGCCAAGAAGTGACAAGCACTAATATTCATCTGTTGGATTCAAAGCCACTTTGTTGCAAGCAGATGGCAGTGAGCTGAGGCACTCAATCACCTCATTAGACAAGTACCTCCATCTAATGTGCTCGCACCGAAACACATGGCTACATTTTTTTAAAGCATTCTGCCAGCTTTCTCGCCGCGATTCCCTTCAACAGCTTAAACCTCGAGGCTTTACTTTATGTATATGTGTCTGTCTTGAATATTATTCAGACATAATTCAATTTCCTTCACCCACGTGAGGCAACAAAATGTGTTTGAGAGTTAGTGTGACATCAAGGATTAACATGCGGCCGGTAAGTGAATCATTTAATCCAAGGCTTAATGACAGCTGCTTCTGCAGAGGGTGCTGAGACACAACGGCAGTCTGCAGGGCGAGGCAGTGGAGCAGAAGGGGAATGACTGACAGTGAGGGAGACAGAGAGGAGGATTTTAAAAAGGCACCCGCTCTCTTCTAGATTTCCAAGACTAAATGACCTGGACATGTCTGCTAAATGGAGCTTGCCATTCGGTCAATCCTGTTAAATATGGAGCAAAGAGAGACGAAAGACTGGAAGGATTGAGAGGGAGCTGGTAATAGAAGGAATTGATCTGAGAGGCTGCTATGCTGGAAGTAACTGACAGAAACCAATAATGTAATTCATTTAATGGGTCTCAGTTTGTGTGCAAAGTTAGCTAATGATTACGGAGACCACAATGCGACTAAAATCTCTAATGTCACTCATGGAAGAATCTTTTCATAAGGCAATGCAGTTAGTTCTTTACATATTTTCCAAGGCTTTGCAACAAGACATTATTTGTTTCCCACCAGGTAAATTAAAGTGTGGCAACTGCAGTCTATTGTTGTGATGCACATCAGAGTTGTGAGCAACACTTAATGCCTCCCAACCACATATGCTTCAAGTGAACTTCAAAGAACAATTAAATGCAACATGGTTAATGTGTTGCATTCTGCCAGATAACACTAAAGAAGCTGTGGTTCTCACTAACGATTACTTTTATGACTCATGTATATAAAATATGTCTCCATCTGCATGCTCACAGGAGCATGTCCACTTCTTATCTTGGCATTGGCCACAGCTATTTCTCTTTCAGTATAATTAGGCCTTCAAAAGCCAAGACGAAATATAGCTCAACCACACCGAACATTATTACCAGGCAACTAAATTTCCTGCAGAATAACTCCTGTGAGATGAAGTACCTCACAATGTTCAAGCTTGAGCTGCCTCCCACTTTATACCATTGGTTTAACTACATTTTGCATACCAGTAACATCATTTAACATTGTAGCACCCAACCCACAGTTTTCAGGTGACAGATCAAAGAGTCTGGCCCTAAGTTTGAACAAGTGTCAATAAGAATTATATCTAATGTAGCAACCATCGTTTTGGTTCTACATTGTATTATCTCTGCTTTATTTCACTCAGCAATGACAGATGGCTTCCTGGCTTGATGCCACTTCTTCTTATGAGTTCCAGCACCCTGGATGCCTGTTCAATATTAAGGAACACTGTCATATAGCTATTGTGGTGCAGATGAAAACAGCACACCTCTGTTTATCTTCCTCGTGTTTTCCATATACTGCAGTCCATGCAATGCATGGAGACGCATAGAAACAAAGGAACAGTTGTAGTTACAGCTGAAAATAGCCCGACCAGTGCACTTCAAGTTTGATTAAATCCTACAGTGGAAGTCCAGAGGAACCATACCATCAGTCTCAGAATTTTTAAGCACACATGGTGACAGTATGTAATATTATTTTTATTTTTGTACAATTCATCTCAAGGGAGAACATAAATCACTTTACATCTGCTGACTACCAGTGTAGTATTACCTTCAGCTTTATGTCTTTAAATAAGTTTGATCTCAGCTGGAGTTTAATAAAATGAAAACAAATTACCAATGAAGGGAATTAATAAATTGCTCAGCACGCATCTATTTATAAATTAATACTTCATACATTGTTGTTTAGCTCCTGTGAAGACAGCAAATGAAGAAATATTGTGATTGCAATGTTATTGTTGAATATCACCTAATTATTCCACATTTTCTCTATCCTCTGTTTCCTCAAATGTTACATATACTGATATTTATTTGAACAATATGTAACATTTTTGATCTAAAAAGACATCAGCCCACAACTTCATGTATGTTTTCACTTACGTAAAAATCAGAAAGAAGTGACATAGATGGGCTTTAATGCATCAATTGAAAATAATTGTGCCATCAAAGCTGCATCATCTACTGGAGAGGTTACAGCAAATGTACTCGTTTTTTTTTTTATAAATAAAATATATCTACATCTGAATTGGTAAAAATCTGACCTGGCAGGTGATATCTTAAAGTAAACTGAGAATCTGTTTCAGCTACAAATATACTGACTTGTCCATCTCTAGTTTTAAGTCACTCTTGCATGAGAGGAAAGGCTGACGCTCCTTTAGCTTTGTTTCACCCAAAAAAATGTAGCCCTAGCAGCAGCGTGTGAGGCAGAAACAGTGCCTATATAGATGAACTATTGACTTTTAAGCAGTAAATCTGCTTAAGCACAATAAGTGGTAACAGAAGAACAAGAATCTTACATCAGATTTCAATCTAAGCCACATATAACCAAATAAAACCCTCTATTTCTTCTGGAATCCAATTAAATTAACTTTAAATCACAGAAATGCTCTGAGGGAAGGTACAGGTAGTTTAGAAACCATTTCTTTTATATTCATAAATTGTCCAAGCCTATTTCCAGTATGCAAAAAATGACATTTGAAACATAACAGCCCACAAAATGTCACCATCTAGGAGTACTTTGCAATAGCAATTTCACATGTGATTCTTGAGAATAGGGACAAAACAGGTCCTATGAATAAAGCACAAAATCTGAATAAAATATACACAAAATATAATTTTTTTCAAATATCTGACTAAACTAACCTGGGTCATGTGAGCACAACAATGTATATTTTCCTGGTGTTTGCTGAATATTTTTTTTATTTTAAACATTGTAGTTGGTGGATAATGCCTGTAAAAGTCCTTGTCCACGAGCAGAACTCAATACATTATAACAGTTTAAAACAATTACAGAAATACTAAAATTATATATTATGACAATTTAGTATAAGTAGACATATAAATAATTATAAAAGTATCAATACATTTAATTAAAAATAATTTGTCCCTAGTTTTTGTCAACACCGTCAGACATGAAAAGAATGTAAAAAAATCAGGCATTATTGGGGGGCACCAGAACTTCTGAGGACCCCATGATCTCTTTCTTTCTCTTCCTTTGCTAAGAGGGCTAGTTAGCTCTGGTTAGCTTATATTATTCTTTAGTTTTTTCTTCTGTTTTATTCCTAAGTTGCTTGTCACAACCATGATGTGTCAACTCCATAACTGACAATTTACAAAACTTTGATGAAATTTTGTGAAATAAAAGCTTAATTTTGGTATGTTGTAAGGATTTCATGGACCTGATGAGCTACAATATGGCCTCCTTCAGAATAACGTCATATAAATTGAGGTAGTTTGGCATTTCGTCAACTCCGTCAGATGTCAACTCCATCAGAGTTTTTCTGACTCTTTCAGTGAAATTGTTGTCAAATCTCACTTAAATGCGCAGTTAATTCATTTTAATGTATTTTCCATAAATTGCATTACTTCACATGTACCAAGTTTTTCATTTTACTCACTAGTTTGTCACCACCTTCAGTTCTGTGTCAACTCCGACAGATGGACTTTTTGTTGTTTTTTGTTTTAAATAATATTTATTTTGTTTCTTGAGTAGCATTTGTCGTAAAATGAGTAAAAATATCACTAATAGGGTATTTTAAAAATCATTTTATATTTATTTTTGTCAGATGGTGATGACAAAGTTCTGGGTCAGGTCGATTAAAAATGTAATTAAAAAAAAAAAATGTTGCAACTGGGAGCCTGCACCTTAGCATCTTTACATTTCCAAAACATCATTTGTCATATTTGCATACATAAGGTTGAGAAATAATTAAAAAAAAAAAAATGGGAAAATTAAAACCCATTTTGTCCCTTTCTCAAGAATCACTGATACAATGATATTACAATGACAAAAGCAATTTGATATAGTGTGAAGCTGTACATCCTATTATAGAAGGAGAACCACACTGTACAACAAAAGTTTAAATTTGCCCTCAGCTGGAAGAATCATGTGGTCTTATGGTGAACACCAGACACATTTATCCAGTGAATGGCATGTTTTATATGAACCCCAGCGTGGATTCCCGTTGTGCGCTTCCATTGAAAATAATTATTCTCGGTTTTCAGATAAACAAACTGATGTTTTTAGGAGTCAAAGCGGATGTGTGCTTTAACTAAAGTTTTATTTTAACAGGCTGAAGATTCAGTGGCTCCACTTGGGCGACAAAAAAAAAAAAAAAAAAAAAAAAAAAAAAGCCCCCAAACCCACTTTGAAGTTCCGCTTTCCGTGGGCGGTAATGTGGCATGGCATCCAGCCAAAGCCCACAAACATAAGGATTAAATAACGCCTGCCCAGTGTCCCTGCTGAGGCATTCATTCTATATGCTAGAATAAGAACGAAATATGCAAAACTCACAAATGGATGTGCATATAATACACACTCTTGACTTCTTGACAGATCTGCTCAACTGTCAACATATGAGCTCCCTGCCTGGAGAGATGACTTTTAAGTCTGGGCCTGAGAGGGTGAAATTGTGAGGGAATTTCTGCACTAAGTGTATGAAAGTCAGTGTCAGATGTGGTTCTTTGCTCTGTAGCTATGTGTGTAGGTTTATTGGCTCATAAAACATTCATATGAATGAGAAATTGCATCTCTGTCGACTTAAAGTTCAAATAAACTGCAGGAATAAGCGTGAGTGTATTTATGGAGCTTGTATGTCATTTATAGGCCTGAGGGTTTCAGTACGAAGCCAGAACATGACAACATGCAGTGAGGGTTAGTAGAAAAGGGTCATGCAAATACAGACACAGAAACTGATCTTTTTCCATGTTGGAGTTTCCAGCTCTGTAAAACCCACAAACATCCCAGAGCAAAAGTGCGGTGTGCCAAATAACCAAAGAGTACCACTGCATTAAATGCCAAGACGTAGCTATTTTCCTCCAAGTTGTAAAACATATCTGCACATGGAAGTCATTATGCTGGTGAAAGTTTAGAGAGAGATCAAATGTGGACATTTTTTTTTTTTTTGGTGATATATATAAGGCTCGCAATAATGTTTTAGAAAGAACACCGCAACGGGCGGTCCCATTTCTGGAGCTCAAATATATCAGAATTTTGTGACATTTTGTCTAAGCAAAATGAGAATAATAGAGGTTTTAACACTAGTAACTACAACAAAACAACGGATGTTTGGTGGTTTCTTTAATACAAAAATGGTTTGTCTATGGATATGGAATAACTGGAAAAAATGAAATGGCAGAACCTGGGTACTAAATGAAAGTATTATGTATTTCTTAAGAAGCACTTTGACCGAGAGCTGGGTTCAAACAAACACGAATCATTGTGGCAGCGTCTCCGCAACTTTCTGCTTCAATGACAAGGCAGGATGGACAGAAAGAATATTACTTTTGCCGTGACTCTGGAAAAGCCTTGAGAAGGTGAAATGATGGCAATAGATGGGCTGTCAGAGGCAGTTAAACTTTGGTAACAAAGCTCAGTTGAGTACTGAAGCTGAGCCTCATGATGCAGAAAT
The DNA here is from genome assembly GCF_000485575.1 of Poecilia formosa. Taxonomy (NCBI): domain Eukaryota; kingdom Metazoa; phylum Chordata; class Actinopteri; order Cyprinodontiformes; family Poeciliidae; genus Poecilia; species Poecilia formosa. The sequence continues at coordinate 403,424 of NW_006799945.1, forward strand.
ACTCTTCTGCATTAGTACTGAATGAATGGCTCTACAATCAATGCTTAATTGTGAGAACTTTTACACAGCCATGCCATCCAGCGAGCTAAAATGCTGCACTCGGGTGAAAACAACATTGTATTTGCTTGTGTGTGGGATTTCGCAGTGATTTGACAAAAAGAGCAGATCATCTCCTGACGTGTCAAACAACCCTCTCACCAACACATGCACAAACCTTTTTCCTGTTACATTAACAAAAAAAAATCATCAAAGACACACCATAAAGTTAGTATTTTATTTACAACCTCCCACTCGCTCTGTGCCCAGCAGCAAAAAAGGAAATCTATTGTGATGAGTAGTTATTGTGACTGCTCTGAAAGGTTTTCAGAGAAAAGAGGAGCAGTACCAGAGGGGAAGAAGAAATGCGATGATGCCGAGCGTGCGAATCTGTGCTGCACCTTGCAAAAAAAAAAAAAAAAAAAAAAGAAGCCATGAAGTGTCTGGATATGTGCTGTTTCATTAGGGAAGCTTGGCTGAGAGGAGCTGTACTGTACCTACAGCAATAACAACCCTGCAGCGAAATGACAGCCTGGCTGGGAATCACGCACACCCTCCACGGCCTAGACACCGAAACTGAAAGCAGCGAGTCTGTACGGCAAGAGGTCACAAAACTTCAAACTTGAAGAATGGAAAGATCAATTGGAGAAAATAAGGAGCCGAGGGAACTTTTACTTTGCAACTCGACATAGCTGTAGCCTGGAAAATGGGGTCAAAGTTCAAACTCTAGCATTACATCCAGCCTGGAAAAAAAAGAAAAAAAAAGAAAAAAAGAGTAGGGTCATATAATAAAGCCACTCCTCCCGGCTAACACGGTTTTTCCACACAGAATATTTACACAATTATGGGGCCTTGCAAAAGTATTTATTTCCTTGATGTTTTTTTTTTTTCTTTACAGTTCCCTTGTTGCATCCAGAAAGTTAACTTTATTTTTACGGATTTCTATAAACCAACACAAATTATTACATAGCTGTAAATTGGAAGGAAGATAATACATAAGTCAGAAAATCATTTCAAGAATTATGTACTTTGATAACCCTAAAAAAACAAAACAGGTGTGGATAATTGCATTCACAAGTCATCAAACTATAAATTTGTGTAGACTTGTGTGTAATTGAACCTCAGTATAAATGCAGCTGTTTTGAGAAGTTCTCAGAGGTTTCTTAGAAAACATTAGAGAACAAACAGCATCATTAAGACCAACCTCAAAGTACAGATAAAGCTGAGAGGCCTGTGGTAACTTTGGGGGAACTGCAGAGATCCACAACTCAATGGGCAAATCTACTGGCAGGATAACTTGTACATTCAACAAACCTGACCTTTAAGAAAAGAAGTTGGATGGCCTCTTCTAGCAAAAAAAAAAAAAAAAAAAAACATTTTTACCGCCAGTCCTAGAGTGTGTCCAGTCAAAGTCCAGACAGAAATCCATAGATAGTCTGTGATTTGAGAGTTGGCATTCACAGACATCCTCCATGCAGTCTAAAACGTTTAGGTATTTAGCAAAAAAATAAATAAATAAAAAGAATGGGTAAAAATGTCAGTCTATAGAAGTGTAAATCTAGGCCCAAAAGACTCACAGCAGTCACTGCAACAAAAGGTGATTCTACAAAGCATTCGCTCACAGGGAATTAATACAAATGAATGTTGACTTTTGAAAGTTCTATTGGTTAAAAACTTTATTGTATAATTTTCCTTCCACTTCAAAACTACGCTCTGCTTTTCCTGTCTGTCAAATAAAAAGAAAGTAAGCATAATACAATAAAAATGATCTTCTGTAGTTTTAATGTGGCAGTATGTGGAAAGGTTTAAGGGGCAGGAACACACTTGGACAACTTCATTTTATTCTGTTATTCACTTTATTTCTAATTTTTATAAATCTTTCGCCATGCTGGATGTCTGCGTGTGTGTGTGGGTGTGTGTGTGTGTGTGTGAGTTTGTTTGTAATACCTTGTGGGGACGATGTTCCTGGCATATACTACGTTGTGGGGACCAATTGCTCCTTGTGGGGCCCGGAGCCTGGTCCCCACAAGGGGAAACCCTGTTTTTGGGTCAGAGGTCAGATTTAAGGCTAAGGTATGAATTGAGTTTTGGTTAGGGTTAGGGTTATGTATGTGAGGGTTACGGTTAGGAAAAGGGTAAAGGTAAGGTTTAGGCTGTAGAAATGAATGGAAGTCAATGGAAAGTCCCCACAAAGATAGCCATGCAAATGTGTGTGTGTGTGTGCGTGTGTGTGTGCGTGTGTGTTTTCAGCACAGCTCCAAGTGACACTGTGATGTAGTGAGGTAATAAGAAGCTTGTCTGTCTGTCAGACCACAATCCAGCTGCCTAGCAATAAAAATGTGTAGGCGACAAATCCAAGCGGAGCTTGTGTTATACTCATGACAGACTGGTAGTCAAAGAATAACTATTCTGTTCAATGCGTGGACTTTAAAAATATCCAAACTTTACTGCAATTGCTTTTAAGTGGCACATTTATGGGTTTTTTTTCTTTTTTTGTGGCCCCAAATGTAAAAATAATCCAGACATGGCTGTTTTGAATATTCTTTTCTTGTACAGTATTTTAAAATGAATATTGTCACTTTTGTGCTATTTATGGCCTCTGTTTTCCTCAGCAGCACTTCAAACAACAGATAAGCTTTATGTACATAATTATAAATAAATCTTAGTAGATTCTGCGATGGGATAAAGCAACACCATCGTTTTATTATAAAATGCAAGAAAAATACATTAAAAACGTCAAATATTATCACATAGCCTGTCTATGTAAGAAAAGAAAACACGCCGTAATGGAAATATAATGCTTTTCTTTTGAATGTCTCTCACGGCGCTGTAATAGTCCAGGTTACAGTCTGGACATAAACTGGATCGTTGCAACATTTTAATTATTTTCCTTTTCTTTGTTCTGTAACAGACTTGCTGATGTGCTCTGAGATCAATGTTTGGACCAGTTCAGGTCAACTTTTAGCTTCATCTCCAGAACAATAAAGCATAAAGTTCCCAAACAAACCCATATGATTATGTCTCCACCACCGTGCTTTACAGTTAAGGTGCAGAGATGCCAAGTTTAGTTTTGTCCACCCCTGGTGCTCTTCATTAAAAAATAAAAAAAAACAAATTTTAGTCTCGTCCGTTCAAAGAACATTGTTTTGGAAGCATTGCGTTCATTGCAACATTGGAACTTTTGAAACCTAAACTCAGAAACCATATTCTTTTTAGAAAACAATGAGTTTCTTTCTGAGCAACGTTGCAAACAAACCATACTTGATTAGTTCTTATTATTTATTTATTTTTTTTGTAAATGACAGTGGGTGTAATATTTAACTCGCTAATCGAGAAGTAAATCTTTAATGGCATGAATTTTGTCATCCGTACCTGCCAAACAATCTCTGGCAGTCAGATCACAACCAGAATTACAAAACAAAACAGCAATAATGTTTTTTTCAAAAGAATATACTGAATGTAGCTCCGCTGTTTGAACCATTTGGATAACTCAGCTCTAACTAACAAAGACAAAAATCTACATTAATATTCTGAAGAGAAATAAGTTTATTTTATATTTGTGTTGTTTCTTCTCTTTTAACAGTGAAATAATAGAATGAAATTTATTCTGCTTCTAGCTGCCTTTAATCAACTGAATTCAACAAACGACATCTGGCTGCTAATTTTCTATGCAAGCAGTGAGGTTGTACTTTTGCTGCTTTGCAGTTTTTCTTATTGCTGCATCGACAGTCATGCAAATATTTATTTTCTATGACTAATTTCAAGATCCTATGAATTTCTATTTCTCCATTAAACAAAAATTGTTGTTGTGTACCTCTTATAATTTCAAACCAAATGAGTATAAACAGTTTTTGCACGTATATTAAAAAAAAATCCACAAAATCCTCCTTAGATGTTCTTTAATTAAACACATGACACAAGCTTACATCTGTACTATTTGCATTTCTGTCGTCTCCTACAGTTCATTGGCTCCACAGGCTGCTGAGTTCTCCTGCACTGACTGTCAGTGTCTAAACTAAAATCAATCAACAGTCACGGCTTGCGTTGCCTGACAGGATTTACATTCCTGTGAATGAGCAGAGGAGGCCAACACGAACATGCTGCTCATTTGCGCAATGCAAGTGATTGTCACGGTTCTTTATATTATACGTGCATAGATAAATTCTTCAAATTGTGCTGTTTATCTCGGCGCTATTGACAAAAGACCACCTCAGTACTCTTGCAGCATCAAATGAAAGTGCAGCGAAATTGAGCTTGCTGTTTGTTTTTAGGACTGTCGGTAGGAAAGAATCAGAATGCTCTCCAGCGGTGAGAATATTCAACAAGACAGGGAGCGTGTGATGCTTTGACACAGACTAGAGGCTTCCCAGCTCTGCAATGAGAGACCTTCTAGCACCTGGTGAAGATCTGTCGTGTCGTGTTGTGACGGGAATGCAATAAGGTTTGCAGAAATACTTGATAGTTTCATGATGCAGTTCTTCACAATCTGTTTTTAGCTATAGCTTTGTTTTATCATTTATTGTACAATCTGACATGCATGCATTTCTATTCCCAATGTGAAAATACACAACTATTACTATCTATAAACTCAGTCAGGCACAAGCCTATCCAGTTCCAGTGGACTAATGCTGCATAAAGAGCTATTCAAGGATCCTCAGTGAGTTGATCTAGGCCAGTATATTTATTTATCTAATTTTGGTTAAGCATGGCAAGATCAAGAAGCTGCACAAGTATCAGATTAATCTTACTGTCGTCTCATTACTTCAGTTAATAACTTTGTTAGTCTCCCTCTGCTATAGCATGATTTCATCTCGGTGTAAAAACAACCACACACTCCGAGGCGTACAGCAGGTTTGGTGTGCAGCTGCTGCTCAGGGAATTATTTTAGTTCAGTCTGTAGGGTTTTTTTTCCACCTGATCGATTGGGATGGGATCGTAACCGAAACTCTACGGCTTCCTCCACTCCTAAAACAGACAATGGAGAATTTACAGTTCCACTATGGAAGAGGACCAGCTAAAATTCAGTTCTATTGTTAACGCTGTTAAAATCTATAGGCGTCTGTCAATTCAGACTGGTTATCACGTTTCTCAATTTCCATTTCAGAGAGTGTCAAAGGCTCTAAGATCACATTTGCACTCGATTAACATCAAAGAGGGATCAGTTTTACTTGTGTGTATAATAGCTGCTTAGCAATTCTCTCTCTTAGTCATGAACTTCCATGAGTATGCTGCTTTAAAAAAAACTGATTTTCAAATTACTTGTTCTTTTGTGGAGGATGTCTAATTAGTTTAATTGTTACTTGGGGAGAGACATCCTGAGAAATAACTCTTTTTGTTTCTTTCCCATGGGCTGAGGAGAGAAAAAGACATAGCAAACATCTAATTAGCCGTTGAAAAATTGCTGAGCTAATACGCATCTCAAGATACAATCTGGAAAGTAGTCACTCTCCAAATTAATGTTGCTGTGCGCCGTGCCATGGGACAAAGGGAGTCGACTCTCTGGCAAGGACACATTTTTACGCCTTAATGCTTATTGTATCCGAGCCTTTATAGCAATTCTAATAAACACATTACTCACAGACGTTGGACAAACTCTGAATGTCTTCCACTTGTGCAAATTGCTTCTGTGTCTCACCGTCTTCCTTTTTTAATTTTACTCAGACTTACAGATGCATTCCAGCCACGTTTTGAAAGCAAAAGGCACGGAGGGTTAATTATATAGCACCCTAAAACTTAAAATAAAGCAAATTCAGATAATTGTGCTGAAACGTGATAAGTGTGCTAAGCAATAGCTGCTGGAGCATAGAAAGAAACGAGTCTGGATGCGTTTAAGACCTTTTCAGAAGATCTAAAATCAGAGATGGATGATGGGGAATTTTAGGCTGACATGCAACCCTATCAGTCCTACAGAGTACCTGACAACAAACAAACATTTTCACTAAGGACCCAATTTCAACAGACAGTTCTGTTTTAGTGATTTGCATCCGATTTGTTTTATAGCTTGGATATAATTCCACTGATCATAGCCAATTCCAATTTTACTAAAAACTAGAGATGCACAATAAATCACCAATAGCATCAGTATCCAGCTGATGCTATCTTTTTTTTTTTTTGTTTTGTTTTGTAAAGAATTGGTTCTCTAAACACTTTCAAGTGCATTGTTTAGTGCAAAAATGAACAATTTGAACACGGGAAGGTAGTAACTACATCAATACCAATACATCTGTGATTTTTAACGACTAATCCTAACTGACCAAAAACAAGTTTAGTCTGTTTTAACTTCAGACAGCGAGAAGAAAAAATGCATCAGTATTTTTATTCAGTGTATGTAAGCTTCTGGTTTCAACGGCATTAAGGTGAATGTCACTCAGGCAGGTTTATTAATACCAGGTGGATGTTATGAGAGCTCACAAAATCAGACACTCATGAACAGGTCAAAGTAAAAGCTGTGACAGACACAGTCTGTCAGACCACATCATTTTTATACCAAGGACAAAGAATCATAAACACTAGAGACAGTCTGGCTCACTTGCACCTGCAGAAAACAACATCTATCAATGGGGGTGAAGCTCAGACAGGTTCATGTGGTGAAAGTTCATAAGCTTTAAATAAAAACTTAAGATGAAATTATAACTGGATTAACTCATAAGAATAATGTATAACGTAATATTGAGTACTAAATGTCAAGTACTCAATAAGTTGATGCTAATTCTTTTAGACTCATGAATGTCTTTAACACTAGTATGCAACGGTCCACTCTTAAAAAGGAGACCAATACATTTGAAACTAGTAAAATGTGTTTGTGTTCATATATGTGTATAGTCTCATTAAGACAAAATACGTTAAATGTGAGATAATGTAACTAGCAATTATGCAACCAGTCTTTTCTGTGAGGTGACAAGTGCCTATGTTTGTTTTTTTTTTATGTTTTTGCACAGAATGTTGCTAATTCACAGCCAAAACCCAATAGTCCCCATCACTTCTCAGGAAAAATAAGTGATATAAAAAGCATTATGCATTGCGTCGCAGAGAAGAAACAGATTTTTTATATTCTCATGTACAAAAACTTTTTTTCCCCAATGCAGCCATTTTCAGACCGTGAAGTAAAGCAGAGTTCTGCCTTTGCTTTTGCTTGGCTGGGCCAGAGCCCTGTAATACCTTTCTTTTCTTTTATTGAAAAGACGGGATAAACAAATAACAAAGCAGCACAATTTTATATACTTGGAGCATATACTTCTATCTTATTCCCTATCACAAACCAATCACACGCCAACATAAGAGGTTACTGCTGACGTTAACTGGGTTCTCCTTCTTCTTTTTGTTCCCTTTCTTACAGCAGAGGGCTGTTTCACACAGCGGGATCCAGAAATCCAGGATAAGAGATAAAGCCAGGGTTGACATAATGTGATCAGTTCATCCTGACAAACCAGGCTCTGGAGGTGTGACCATGTCAAGCCAGGCTTAAGTAATTCAGGTAAGTGTGATAGACCATGAGATCACATGGTGAACTGTGTGCGCCATACTTCCCACGAAGCGAGCAGCATCTGACGGAGGATTATGATGAACTGAAGCACAATCATACTAAAGGAAGGAAACACTGCCGCTGTAATAGTAAACAATAGCAGAACAGCTGAATGCAAATATACAATTTCTAAGTGTTACTATTAACTGAAAAACATAATGCTATTTAAGAAGTTACCTGGCATTTGGTAAAATGAACAACTTTAAACATAAAAATAAACTGTGTAAATCTATAATGTAACGTGAATCTGACAGTGGATTAAGTGATGTTGCTTTTGTTTTTTTGTTACGCATCTTATATTTATAAAGAACAAACATAATTAGATGAAGGAGGATCTGGAAACAAGTCAATGTGCCTGCTCATAAATTTAATTCTCGCCTTATTTAAGCCACGAAATGAGGCTAGTTACCTGAACTTATCTCTACTCACCATCTCTCCTTTTTAAAAGAAAGTTGTTTCTTCCTTTTTACTGCCTTTCACTGATCTAGGATTGATATCAGGAAGCAAATTAAGAATAGATGAGATGCAATCTACTGGCTCTCTCAGCAAGACAGTTGTTTAAAAACTAGGATATATATGGGGATATATCCTAGTTTAGGTAACAGTGTGAATATGTATATGAACAGAGAAATAATGTTTTCTAAAAATGTTTTCCATTAACATCTGTAACTAACACATATGACCTATAAACTTAAGATTGAGGTGAAAGTAGACAAAGGGCATCAGTCTTAAAGTTGTTTGGATGAGTTCTACCTGCGCCGCCTGAAGGCATGAGTAAACAAAGGTGCCGCTAAGGAACCCCGATCCGGCAGGGGGCCATTAAAATCCCTTGAATTCTCACGCTGAATAAATCTCAGAACCTGTTTTGGTGTTGCTTGTTTGTAGTGAGATTTAACTAGATATATAACATCTGACAAACGTAGTATGTGTAAAACTATAAATATGCAGCGGGTTCCTATCCGGATGTCTGTGACCATCCCAAATGAGCAGGCCAACAAGGAATATGCGGCGGTAAAACTCTCAATCAACAAATGCCAAACACACAGCAGACCATGAAGAAAGTGAGTCAAACCAAGATTGAAGGAAGAAAAACAAGACAACTTGGTTTGAAAAACACTGTGAGGAGACTGCTGTGGTATGCCAGAGACAAAAATAGTGTGAATGTAAACAGTGTATGTCAGCAAGGTCCCAACAGCCTGCCCACTTGAAAAGTCATGTTGAAGTAAGCACAAGTACAGCAGATGCTATATTTATGGTAGACTTTGCCACTACTTGTCATCTCTAATCATTTTATTATCACTGCTGATTGGAAGGGATTTTATTTCGATATAAATCTAATTCCAGGAAGGGTCAAATTGGTCAAGTTCCTAGATTAGACATTCGATCATCTTAGAATCTGGCGGAAGAATAAAATCAATCATGTATAAGATGTTTGGTAGTTTCTTGCAGTGTGTAAATCCCCCGAAGCAACCATGATTACATGGGCATTTTTGGCACAGACAAACAACTTTTATGTGGTGCATAACAAGAGGAGAGCGATTCACCTCGCCGAAAATAGAAAGGCCACATGGAGCTGATTTGGGGTTTTCTTAAAATGAAAACATTGGGAAAAAAAAGAATTGGAAAAAAAAAAACTCAGAGAAGAAGCGGACAATGTTCATCCAAGCAGTTTACATGGATCTATCACCTCTGCCAAAACCAATCAAGCCCAAAGTACTTGCAGCAGTTAGAAAGAAAAGACAGAATGAGGCTTAAAGTGCAGATTAACCATTTTAATTAAACCGTTTTCACCATTTAAATCAAAACCACATTGTTTATTGTGGTTATAGCAGTAATGGCGGTTAATCAGTCTGCATCTGCCTTCAATTACCTTGCTGTTACTTTATCCAGTGTCTGCATCAGCTTCATACTTTCTCGTTACAAAACTTGTTCGTTCAGACCCCTACAGCCATCTGAACACAGCAAGCAAGAAAGAAATGTTAATAAATCTTCAGCCTCCAACGTGAGAAAGGCTGCAACTGAGCTCTGTCATCATGAACAACAATTTACTTTGATTAATTCGCATGAAAACAACAGCCGGCTTTTGCAGCAAAAACAAAATAAAAAAAAGGTGCACTGTTCTCCCAATTTTGTCTTCTATTCTGACACAGAAAACACTGGAAAAATGGGATTCATCAGTTGTGAACTTCTCTGCATTTTCCTCAGAAGTTGAACTTTTTTTGAAAAACCTACAGAGACCAACTGCCACATAGACATGAGACATCCTGAATCACAATGACAGTGTTGTGCCGTAGAAGTCTGATGGTCAAAACATCAGCAATGTCAGTCATGTATAACATATTTATGCCACTTCTTTGATGCTCCATGACATAAAATATTCATGTGTTTGAAAAGACCAATAGTTCTAAATGCAAAACACTAAAACAAGAGATGAAATGAGCACACTGCAGGTTCCTTGGCAGAGGTAGTGCTTTTGTATCGAAATATTAACGCGATATTCACGCATTATCTCATATGTACCTGATTTATGCTGAACTGAAAACTCACAGTGAATCTAAGAACGTGCTGTTTGTTAACACATTCAAAGACATGTTTAAGTTTTGATCTATTTAATGAACTGGATTGTTTGTCAGGATCGTTTAACGGAAAATGAGATGATTTTATTTACTGACCAAGTCCTTTTTGCTCTCTCAACCCCTCAGGCGATTGCAGCTGATAAGGAGTCTTAAAGAGCCCAGTTCTGTTAGACGTTTATTCCAGCTAAAAGGAAGTGTGGTAGTTTTTTCTCACAGCGTCAAAACAGTAGGGAAATTTACATCATAATATGAATTATTGTGCATAACAGCAATATCAATATCAATATAATATATATATTTGATATATATATATATATTTTTTTAACCTCAGGGTCGGATGGTTTGGATAGCTTTTTCGCCACTATTCAACAAAGTTGCCATTTGACAACTTCTGCATTTATTCAGGTTCCTAATCTATGACATTGCGGTGTGGCAAAAAAGCAAAAACTGAAGAAATGTGTATCAGGATAAATACTTTTTCATGACACTGTATGTTTGTGGTGCTTTAAATCGTATGCAGTAGCAGATTTACAACTGCGAAGGCTGTACTGAAGAGTAAACTTATGCATCACCACTAGGGTCGGATGATACATAGCATTGGGATCACAAGAACAAGACACTTCTTTCTAATACACAGAAGGTTCTTCATTTCTCCTGTGTCTCCGGGCTATTTGATAAGAGCTATTTGAAAAAAGGCTTTCTTCATAGACTCTGTACTTGAAATGACGGAAAAAAAGAACAGTAATAAGCTATAGTATACCGAGAGGGTGTTTTCTTTATGCTACAAAGGCTGAAAGAAGAGCACACAGCGTCTCCTCAGATAAAGCAGCCATGTAAGTAATTTTACCCTTGAAACCTGGCTTTGTTCTGAGTGGATGACAGGAGTAATTAAGAGGAGATATGGATATAATCACTTCCCCATCGATACATTTACATTACTGTATTTAAATGGAAACATATGCGAGTGTTACCCAAATATTATAGCATATCTGTCATCAACATCATCATCATGTGAAGTAGGGCTGTGTAATAATATTGATTTTGCGATATATGTCGATATTTTCTTTCCTAGAAAAAAATCGATATTCATCCGCAAGTATCGTAACATCCAACTGTCACCTTGCTCACTCACTGCTTGCTTCACCAGGAGAGTGATTAGGTCATCAGGCTTAGAGTGATTCCTTCAGATGTTAAGTGTCAAGGTTAAAAAGGTATGAGACTATTCAGAGCAGGGTACTTGGTAAGCTACAGTTTGTACTGTTTCAATTAAAAGGAACATGTTCTCTCACCACTTTGATTCATTTTGTCCAGCTGTCGACTTTAAGTCTGTGTCCATGTCCAACCAGAGCCAGGTATTGTGTAGTTGGTGCTTTTAATCAGTTTTCAGTTAAATTAATTCAATCCAACTCTATAACAGTCACAAAATGTTATCAAAATCACTCTGTCCCTCTAAAATCTTTCACAATTGAAAGATTTTAGAGGGATTTTAGAGTGTATTTTAGAGAGGATTTTAGAGTGTATTGAATTGTATCGTTTGCTGAATATCGCAGTATATATCGCATTGTGATCAGAGTATCGTGTATCGTACCGTATCGTATCGTGAGATTATTGTATCACTACAGCCCTAAGTTTCCTGGTCACTTTTAGCAAATTGGACCATTTACTTTGATTATTATGAACTGTCTTAAATTGTGTTGTTTAATTTTTCACCCATTTTATTCATTGCCCAAAGGCATCCTCCTGGCAAAGCTGTTATTTTCAGACGGATTATATTTCTAAATTTGCCAAGTGAAGTGCCTAAATAAAACACAATTAGTACTCTACGCCTGATTTTCAGGACTCTTCTTCATGTCCTGCACTACCTGCTTTTTCATCTAATGGACATGTTTTGAAGCATCAACATAGATGTAGCCTTTGTAGCATTTGGGTATGCAATTGTAAAGAGCCTGTGATTTCCCCCTCCCACCCCCCAAAGTTCCCGACATCTTAGGCTCGGGTTAAGGTTCACATTTTAATGAGACAGCAACCAGAAGCACATGAAGAAGAAAACACCAAAGGGGCTAAATAAAACTCTGAGAAAGTCCTGGAGTGACCCAGTTAGAGTCTGAACCTGAACTCTTTAGAGTATCTCTGAAATGATCTGAAAAGGGCTATGCGCTGATGCTCCCCATCCAATCTGGTTAAAGATGAATGTTTCTGTCAAAAAGATGAGAGAAGCTTTCAGAAGAAAGATGTGCCGAGTTTATAGGATCCTTCCTAAAATGACTGGAAACAACGACTGGTGCAAAAGGTGCTTCAACAAGGTACTGGAAGAAATGTTGAAATAGGAACCAAAGTGCATATTTTGCAAGAAAACATTTCCAATCAGTAACTTTGTTATTATAAATAAGCAAAAGTTGCAGTGTTACTGAAAGTAATTATGTTATTTAAATTAGAGAGACCAAAATGTGATTACTTCCTTGAGTCTGAAAACTTAACCATACATGTTTCCAATTATACAGTGACATAAAGAAATCACAGAGAATCATATCCACAGCAACAATTTATGAAGCTTTAACCATCAACATGGGAAATTTTACTACTGCCCTGTGTTTACGGTCATTTTGCTCCTTACTTGCAATAGATACATATTTCTGAAATTTACCGTAAGCCATTTCCCTCAGAATACTCCAAATGTTCACCTTGCAACTTCACATAGAAAATTTGTAACTGGTACATGGTTTTTGTTCCAGCTGGTGAAACCAATTTAAGCAGATTCAGATTATTCTTTTAAAATTATAATTGAACACAATGGGGTTTTTTTTGTTGTTTTTTTCCCCACTGTTCCTGCAAACACTCATCAGTAATTGTTCATTCAGATATAAAGGATTTCACTCATAAAATATCATCTTTCTTTAGCATCTTCTATATATTGTCTTCTATTTGTATTTCCACGTGATTGCACAAAATTGGAAAGAAGAAAAAAATTGACCAAAGTGATTCATCCAACTCTTACATCCTAATATTCAAATTCTATTGGAGTTATTTAGGGGCATAAGAGTTGAATGACCTACACAATGCGCAAACATGGATAAAAACTGTGATATACAAAATCTCCTCACAACATGCCGCCTTCAACAAGCAGATCTAAGTGATTCATGTGTCTATTTATTTAGTAAGCATATCCATCTGTTGTTTACAACTACACCCCCCAAAAAAACATCCTGTTCTCAATGACAGCAAACAGCTTCTCATATCTCAAACTGCCAAAACCCATATACAGTCATTTGTGGATGCGTTTGTGAAATCCAGATGACTCGTTTAGGAAAATTATTCTATTGTTTTTTCCAAGTCAGCATGAGAACAGCTGACGGTTAATTCGGGATGCAGGGACATGCTGCTGTGTTTTAGCTGCGGTTTGATGCAATCGTTGGCTGAAAGAAAATCACGCCAATTGCAAAAGTCTTGCAGTGCCACACATAAATAAAACATCACCATGCAACAGAGTGGCAACCATGTGCTTTTGGAGCCCTTGAAATCCATTTTGAATTGATTTCTGGGAGTATCATGAACTCCTCAATAACGCTGACAGTCTTCTCAGGAACCTGCACGTCCTTTCGGAAACTTTACTGCTCAACACAGCCTATGGATGACAGATTAGATGTGCGCTGACTGAAGTAGTCTGCTCTCCCTTCCAGCAAAGCTGAGAATGTCTTCTGTGTGTAACATGCTGAACAATTGCTCCCTGTCAATCTTTATGGAGAAATATTGCGTCCTCGAGATTCAAATCATATCCCACGTGACTGTTCCTGAAATAATCTCCCTGTCCTGAATATGAGTCCCATGATACATTTCTGCAGACGGGAGGTCAAACTGGTAGATGAAAATGGAACAGCAAAAGGATCCAAGCTTTGGATGAGGATAAAAATAATGTATTTTCTTCTTTTTTATCCATCGTTAAATATATCTGCATGCACCTTGATGTTTCAAACTATGCAAATAGGACCTTTGAGCTGTGAGTGGACACTTTTGTCCTAGAAGCACCGCTGTTGCTAATACCTTCATCACAACATCAAGTATTTAAAAAGGATTTTTTTTAAAAATGACACACTTTTTCTCCTTGTCAACAGCAAAACAATCCAGATGAGATGGTGAAATTTAAAAACAATTTTATTTGTGTTGATCCAGTAGGTGGTGACAATCTCTGCAATTAATCAGATGACAAAATGCACAATCTACTTATTCAAATGTGAATGTTCCAAATGAGTAAGCAGAGATCGTAACTGGCTCCTAATGGGAAAAAAAAAAACAAAAACAAAAAACAGGTGACGTAGTGAAAAACCTAATGGGTTTGTATTTTTGTATTCCTTTACTGCTTCATAAATGCATCGGTCAGCAACAGGAACTTTGATGAAGATCAGATGAAGGTTGGGACATGTGCATCGATGTGTTTATTTGTTGTTGGACTCAAAAGACAGGACCCGCAGAAAAGTATTTCTCTTTTATGTTACAGTCATTTGGAAAAAATCTGAATCAGTCAAATTTGGTTCTGGCAAGTCAGACATCAAAAATTCAGTACTGACCAGGAAAACCTCAAATGGTGCACATATCCAACTCTACTGGAAAATTTGATTTTGACATTGTACAGGTGAATCTTGTCAGATGTTGAAAAAATTGTAGAAAATGTTTTCATTGTGGTGGTTTGTAGCACATGCTCAATACAAAAAGCAGTGTGAGCAGGAACGGCGTAGGATGTAATGTTATTGATTTGCCAAAGTGCCAGTTTGTCAGGTGCACACAGAAACTAACAAAAAAATGTGTTTTTTTGGTTTTTTTTTTATCATTTCACTTTATGGAAATTTCACTAAAAATATGGTTTTCATGAGGATAAGAGGTGTGAACAACACAGAAAAGGCCAGTTTGATAAAACATCTGCTCCTGGTTCCAACATGTTTCTTCAATACTTTAGTTGAAATTAGGACATTTTCATTTATGAGCTCAAATCAGCAAATAAAAAGTCAAACTGAAAAACGTGCGACTACCTCATAAAATAACTATTTGACTACTTATGGGCACACGCAAAAAAAATACAATTTCATTTCCAGATGTTCATCTAATTCCTAATTGAACAGGTTTTTAAGTAGAATTACTTTTGTTGCATTTCACAAAGAGAGGATGTAGCACAGAGATACTGAGCTTCAGACTGTTTACACGGACAAAACACAAAACGGCTCCATGAAGAAAGAAGCACTCACAAAAAAAGGATTCCTGTCAATAACAAATTTCAGCCTTCTTTTTTTCCTAACCTGACAAAATTGTTGAACTTGATAAATATACATAAATACATTTAAATACAGATAAATTATTTGTTCTACAGTTTTGTTTTGTTTTTGTTTTTTTTGCATTTCTATATAGTATAGCTGCCTTCCTCTTAAGATTACTTTGAAAACTACTTACTTTAATTGTTGAGTTAAATCAAGTTTTATAGCTGACACATTAAAGAAGATAGATCATTTAAGAATGGGCCAACCCACAAAATTAAATTTCATGAGAAGTAATGAACCAGAAAAAAAAAAATACGGCCAATGGCCATTGGATGGTTTTTATTCATTTTAAAACTATCATGAGTAATAAAGCCGTCCTCAGGGAATCCCAGTGGTGTCCAAAGTCAGTCCCCAAGAGCCAGGATTCTGCATGTTTCATTCTTCCCTTGATTTAACACACCTGATGCTTCAATAGCAGGCCTCTGCAGGTCTTTATGACACACCATTTAAATCAGCTGTGTTGGAGCAGAGACACACTGCAAACTTGGAGGACTTTTGCCCTGAAGATTACAACTGGGCACCCGCCGTTTAGATGACACCTTCTTTTCTCAACTAGTTATTCCAGAGCACAAATCGGTGCCTAGACTTTGCTTTCAGCCTTTTCTATCCCCGAGCTCCTGGGTGCAATCAGAGGAATCATGATTTGACAGTAAGCAGCATGGTGGAAAGTGTGCAATCTGATGTGCAAGAGCAAAATAAAAGAATGGAAACACAGAATGAATGAGAAAACTTTAAAACTTTTAGAAATATGAGATGCTGATGAAAGTGGAAGATCTGTTGGTTGCCAGCTCAAACATTCTGATTTCTACTGTTCTGAATGGAAATAATACTAATAATAAAAATATTAGCATCTATTTCTCCCCTTAGCTAAAACCTCCCGGGTTTCTGCTTTTTGGCTGGTCGAATATTGATGCATAAAGGAAATTAATTTGGTCTATCTGAAGCTACAACTTTATTTTTGGAGAAAAAAACAACAACTTAAAATATCAATGAAGTGATTTTTTGCATAGTAATCTACAATGGGATATCAAATATCAGGACAGAATAAGATGTCGGGGGGGCATTGAGTGGCCGCGGTGTGAGAGCAGAAGAAAAATCCTGTGGTTACAGATTCTTGACGTTAATCGTTCTATGAATTATTAAAATCTATCAGCAGAACAAAAGTGAGAAATGGATTAAGCAAGACCTGTTGGTCCTTACTGAAAGACTTTTCACTATTCACAAGGCTGACTTCTTATATTTCCTTCTTTTTTTTTTACTTTTTTACTTTTTTACTTCAAATACTTTTTTACTTCAAATAATAAGTGCTTGACAAGGTGGAAAATAGGCCATCTTTTGGTATTCATAGGAGAGGTTACTAACATTCCCTGAGACCCATGGGAGCAAGAAGAAACATACTGTCAACAGAAACTTAAATTATTCCTGTGTGGGAGAGACGGCAGAGGGCAAGTACACCAGCATGTTCTAGGAAAGCACAGGCGTTTAAAAAAATGGCATTAATGTGGTTAAATGGAAGATTATGCAGTTTTGAAATCTGGACTTTTCTTGTCTAGGAAGAACAATTTGAAACACAGAAAAAGTGGTTGCAAACCGCAGCAATGCTAGAAAAAAATGCACCCTTTTTAAATTTTCGGATTTTGTGTCCTTTTGGACATGCATAGATTTTCAAAAATCTTTAACATTTTTCCAAATGGCAGGGGGGGAGTCAATGGTGTGTCTATTCAAAACAGTGAACATTTTTGGACATCTTTTTACAGCATTGCAAAAATGTGTCTTTGAGATGCAGCCAAAAATCTCACAGCTTCCCTCAGTCTTCTTGTACTCAACCTGCATGCACAAGTGGGAAGTATGTGCGTTTCTCACCGTGGGACCTGAGCATGGCTTGTATCTTTAATTGTAGCTGCTTGGTGCGATTCTATTTGGATTCCTCTTCGCTTGGAGCAAAGAGTGCAATAAATTTCCTGGAGGACTGCCAGCTTATTGTGGACGTGATTAAATTGTAGTGTTGGGATAAAGCCAGCATCGGCAGTAATATTTTACATTGTCTGATCGCCAAGGCATGCAGGTGCATAGGTCCAAAGGTTGTATTTAAACTGCCACTGCTACTTTCCATGTGGCACCCAGGACTAATGAAACCAACACAGTTTCACCTCAGAAGTTTTTCTGCGCGATGAAGACAATCTGGAAGGCTGGTCTCATGTTCCCTAGTCCATAAATGGGGAGCGCAAAAGACCTCATGGTGCGGTCTTGGTTAAGATTGAAGGAGTCCTACGAATTATTCAAATAGTTTTTGCATAAGAGCTTGGTGCTTGGCATTTCAAGTTACTGCCGTCAGATAAATTTTCATAAACCCTTATGTAGCAGTAACATTGAATGTAAACATGAGTGCCACTGCCCAGGGATGCCTGAGGGAATTGATCCTGCTCTATCTAGCTCCATTGAGTTCACTACCACCCAGTTCCTCATTCTTAAGCACACAGACTGAACCACACCTCAGCATGATGGGAAACAGACACAGAAAGTGCTTCTCAGTAGCCTCAATGGAGCCCTTGAGGCAACTCCAAGTATGCTGAGAGGATTTAAGGTCGCCCTACCCTTCAGAGCTGGCAAAGTGTTTCGCTAAAATTAATTTATTACCTAAAAAAAGGTGTGCAGGGAGCACTGGAGAAGCATCAGAATCTACCAGGTTCCCAATGATACCAGCTTAAATGCCCCTTTTAGAAAGCAAAGTCACAAACATCAGTTAATGAATTTTATTTTTTTATAGGTATTGTGCTAATTGTATGTATGTAGTGTTATTATCAAATCATAAAAAATGAACTTCTCAGCCAAATAAGCTGGCAAACACCCACCGACAACAATCACATTGTCAAATCTTTAGTTTTTCATACCACCTCACCTGTTTCTAATCATTACTCAGATGTGATTCTATCAATTTGACTCTCCATGCGTCTGAAAATACGGTGATTAAGGAAATTTATCAGCTGCTAATCTGGTCAGCTCATGCTCTCTTCTTGGAGGGAGAGCTCTGTGTGGTGAGCGAACAGTTCCACTGAGATGCTGTCAGCTACATTTCAGTAGAGAAAATATTCCTCCAGAGAAACATAATATGATGAGCACAAAACACAGCGCACATTCAATTTTAGCTGATGTAATTCCCTTGAGCACTTAAATCGCAAATGACTAATAGATAAAGCTAGATTGTTGCGCAGCTGTAAAATGAACACTCCTGAGATGTGCTCAAGTAAGCGTGTGAGCTCCAAAAAACGTAATGCATGGTTGCAAACTAGACAAAAACAATATATACTACACCAACATACGAGCAGAATGCAGAGTTTAATGGGACTGGAAGTTGCAGCGATAGCCGTCAGGTGAATTATATGCAGTTTAGTGGTTGTTTCCACGTTCAGATTGGCCATCCATCACTCAGACATGCATGCACACACCCATGCAAACGTATATCCACTGTAGACAGAAAACGATGTGTTCAATCTGAAGATCTCTGCACTTTACAGACCTTTCAGTGAAGTGGATTCAAGTCTGACCCCACAGTGATGGCAAATCTCACTGGTCAACAAATAATAAAGTAAAGCTATATCCCTATTTCCTTCCTGTCTTTCACAGGGAACAAAAAAGGTTTAATTAGATGACATATGGTAAATTGTCTGTACTTGTGTAGCACTTTATCTAGTACAGAAGACCCACAAGCACTTTATCCTACATTCAGCCATTCAAATCTTTACTTTTACATACCACCTCACCAGGTTCTAATCATTCCTCTGGAGTAATCCACCAGTTACAGGATGAACTCCTACCTCCTGAGCCACAATCGCCTCGGTACAGAATCACTTTGATAAATGTGAGGTACAGTATGGCTGTAATGTCCAGTCAACGACATCGAGTACCAAAGAAACATATTTTACTGTTGAAAAATTGCAGAAATGTTTTATAACTGAAATGGGCTACAAAGTATTCCATAGCCTTGTATTTTTTTCCAGTGGATAGTTTCTTTAGATGTTGAAATGCTTGAAAACAGAACAAAGCTTAAAAGGGTCTCACATGTCATGCTGTGGAGAGATGATTTTTTTTTTTTTAACTGTGTTTGACACCATTGGAAAGATTAGAATCCACACTTTCAGAATCTGAAAATATCTCCAAATGCCCCCAGGGAGGTTTGTTCCTGGTTTTGTTTGTATATCAAATCTTAAGAAATCTGACTTATCTTTGTTCAGCTTAGCTCAAATTATTAAATACTGGTCAAACCTGAACTGAGTTGTTATACACAAATTAGTCTAAAAGTATGAATTTGTCACTTGGTGATTGGAATTTGGCTTTTTTTTTTCCCTAAATTGGAATTATTTAGCAGATCATATCCTGGAAATATCAAAATTTCTTCCGATTTTATTAGATGCATCAAAACAAAAAGTCCATGAATGTTTTATCTAACAGGATGCATTTGATGTACTTTTTGAAATGAATAAAAATCATATCAAGTTTGACTCATCGCTTTTCCTCAAAAATGGATCAAAGCCTGCAATTCCTTCATTTTCAGTCAGATTCAAATCAAATCAAGACTACACTTTCATGTTGTATAGCCCTTAAAACCAAATAACTTCTGAAACCTTTCATTCTATGTGAGACAACATAAAGGGCTTGTTGTTTAGTAATCTATTTTAGCAGGCTTCCTGCAGCTGCTGTGCTAAAGCTGATCCAAGGTGGTCTGCAAGCCAACTAAATTAATTCCTTTACAAATAAAATAAAGGATCCACTAATCACACTCTAGGATTAAGCAAATCTATATTTGGTGAAGAATAAACCTGTTCCGATTGATTTTACTTTGCATTTCACATTAGAGCTGATTGAAGAAAGGGAAAACGTATTTGTATAAATTTTCTTATTTATTGAAATACTGTTAGATTTGATATGACATGTAGGGGCTTCAAGGTGAAATTAAAACAGTCGACATCCCAACTAATTGGAGAAGTATTGAGAAATTAGTAGGCAATCAAAATAATCACCATTTGAAACCATAGTAGAAGTTATTAAAAATAATAATTCTTATAAACTGCTTTTTTTTTTTTTTTTTAAAAAAGGTACATAGTTTTTCAAGTGTCCAAAAACAGTCAAGATGACATATTTTTACTTAATTTCATTAGTTTTATGTGCTGAAGGAGACTATTTTACACTAATTATTTACTACAAGCTTTACATTTAAGAAAACAAGAATAAAGTTTGTGCCATCAGCACCTATTTGCACCAGTAAGCCATGATAATGCACATGGAAAAAGAATCATTTATCATGGTGAAAAGGTCACAGCAGTGAAGTTTACTTTGCAGCCTGCTGACCTCCGCAGTGAGAGATTAACCCTAAAAAGGCACCGTTTTCTTACATCTATAAAGGAACTTCATTCTGTGGCTTCTATTAGCAGAAAATACTGCATCCCAAATATTTTCTAGCACCCAAAGGATAGAGATATGAGATGTCTCCTGGACTTGCAAGCAAGGTTTCCTTCCACATGGTTATATGTAAGAAATGGCCAAGCTTGGTTCAAAACAACAAACCTGAAAGCCACTTTCATGTCTTTGTTGTTTCTGGGCTCAAGAGTTTCCTGCATTTTGCTTTCTAGGGTGAACCACAGAAGAACACAGCTACTTTTTAAGCAACTTCCATTTTTGTTTTGTTTCTTTCCCAAATGTATGGCACAGTGAAAAAAATCCAGCCTGGCTGCGTTTCATGGGAATTCATGTTTTCTTCCAGCAAGACAATCTCTATCTCAACAGAACCAGCAGTCCAAGCAGCACCCTCACCAATTCATTCCATCAGAGATGGGTGTGTTGCATTTAGCCAGCAAAAATGGTTGACTCCATCCGCTCAAAACAGGGAGTTTCAAAAGCTGGTCTTTGTTTGCAGATAAAGTGTACCTGATCTTCTCTTTTCATCAGAAGCTGCCTCAAGCTGTCCAAAGCAGATAAGCCGACATCAAGTTATCATAGATGTGGTATAAAAGAAAAAAAACATTTGGTCTGTGGCACTCTGATGAGCTTGAAAAACTATAAAGCACAAAAAAGAAACTATATGTCTTTATGTATTGCAAAAATAAACAAATTTTGCATTAGATTTTTTTTTTTTTCCTGCAAGTTTATGCTACCACAATAAATTATATTTTTAAGGTTTTCAAACCACTTATTTGCTTATAAAAGTGCTGCAAGCAACAAACATACTGGTGTAAACTGTTGTTTATAAAGTTGAAATAATTTTGCAGCACATTTCTCTTTTTATTTTGGCAAGATTGTGACACCAATTGTGATACAACACAATGTTACATTCATTTTTATAAAAATTGGTAAAAAAACATATATTGTATTCAAGCTTTGTTGAAAAGAGTATATACAGTTGGAAATGGGGAAAACATTTTAATTATTTAACTGCAAGAAATTATCAAAGTATAAAACTTTTTTAAAAATGGCACACACAGGACTTATGAAAAATATCAAATGTAACATATTTATGTGACAGAAAGCAATAAAAATATGTTTTTGCTTTTTTTTTTTTTTCCTCAAGAGGAAAGTAGAGAAATTCAAGAAAGGTGTCATTTCTGTTCCATCAAATGCACACCTGAAGCTTATATTCCTCAAGTCTGTAGAACAAATGTGAACGTAACAACTACCTTATGTTATTTTGCATTTATAGGGGCACAAAGTTCAATAAAGCACAAATTCCACATCAAGACTGAAGTCTTTCAGACATAAAGCTGCAGTGAAGTTGAGTGGTTTGCACAGTTTGGTCAACAAATGCATAAAGAGCTTCTACTTTTTCATCTGCAGCCACCTTTTTTGGACTTTTTGTCCAAAAACTTTTTTTGGACAAAAAGTTTTTGTCCAAACTTTTTTGGACAAAAAAGTTTTGGACAACGTTTTGGACAACTTTTTTGTCCAAGACTTACCATTACTAACTGCTCCTACTTGATGCTCTTAAGTCAACAGCAATTAAAGAACAAAGACGGCCGTGTCAAGTATTATTCTTTGGCTGCTTTCATGCAAGCTGTGTAGAAATGACATTTCCAAGATGTTTTTCAGAGGAGCTGTGCGAGGGAGCGCAGACATTTGCATCAGATGGATCAGACTTTGAAGTTCCTGGATAGCTCTCAAGTCCAAAGCTTGAAAACTGTCCGAATGTGTTGATATAACAGATAATTGTCAAGAGCATTCACACAGGCAACTATGTGTGTCTGTGTGCTCACAACACTTCCTGTTTGAAATGTTTATCCTTTGCTCTTGGAGTTTCTCCCACTCTCTTGCTTTTATCCAGCATACATACAAACACACAAACTGCTAATTTTACTATAGAAACAGGAACATAGATGAGCCACGGGTCTCTTTTGCCGTTTTCTTGTCCTGCTGCCTTTACCCTCCTCTACAACTGTATAGTTATTTACACAATTTTCTGGTGTCTGAGAAAAACAGATGCACTTCAATACAACAAAAACAATAAATGTTCTCTTAAGTATAATTTCACACACTTCATTGAGTAGTATGCAAAAGTATTCATTGCCCTAATTTATATCTTTGCAATTTGTCACATTATTACCACCAACTTCATGTCTTTCATTGGAAAAGCAAAACTATTATCGCTGATGTTTTCTACGACCAGAGTTGTTATTCTGCAGCTCACCCAAGTCACTGCGGGGTTTTTTTTTTTCCTGCTTTAGGTGGCATTCTATGTTTTGGTAAGTTTTGCAAGTGTGCCAAACCCTTTTAAAGCGATTCTATCTCTAGATTGCAAGTGCTACTTTTCTGCTAATATTAGATGCATCCCTACTTGAACATATCTGAATAAAAGGGCTGAATTTTGTCTTTAGTGAGACATCAAGTTATGCAGATTAAATTGTGTTGGAACAGCGATGCATTTAAGCTCTGAAGGACAGTAGCTGTTGAGGACAGCAGTTGGAAGGGCCCTGCTCTTTCAGTTCTCTGAAAACAGATTGGTGAATTGTTCAAAATTTGGGATACAGTTTTTTTTTTAACATACCAATGCCTTAAAATTCCCTGAAATTCTATACCTTATCATGCTTGGTGTTGTCAAATCCTGTTTGTTCACTAACTGTTGACACACCGAGTTCCCTTCTGTATTTTCCAGGGACATGATGCCTTTTTATAGCACAATTAGGTTACAAATGTTAAAAACATGACTCAAAATAAATCTGACTTCGCAATTAGATGCCTTGAAAATGGCCTCTGTCTCTTTAAGAAGCTCCTGCTCTTTCTGAAACATCAACATCCGCACGTCACCACAAAAATGTTCGTCATCATCTCATTTACAACTCTCCGCAGGAGCATTCAACTAAGAAGCAGTTTGTATGCTAAGCTCAGCAGACACCATGCATTTCCGCCAGGTGTTTAATTGCTCCTGCTGCTGCTAGTCTGGTGGAGCCCAGTGTGGAGTGTGCGGGGGAGCGTGCTCTGTGAGACAGAAGTTTGGGAAATAAGGAGCTTTTTGGAAATAGTGAGATGAAGCGTTTAGGCACCCCTAAATGGTGGCCAAAGGAGATTTAAGGATTTCTCAAACATGCATGAAATAATCAAAGCAACCATCTATGTATGTTTTTGATGAGGGAATGACATTATAATATAATATAAAGCTTTAAAAATTCAATTTTACATAACAGACACTTTAAATCTGGGTTAAAAAGCCCTTATTTAGAGTTGCCTTTAATTGTTAATAATAACTGGAATATAAATTAATTCGAGTCTGAATTACAGTTTTGTATTACTTCTCTCTGTTTTGCCACTGTTATTTATATTTTTTTCACATATTTATCATGAGGTTCTTTGAACTGCCTTCAGAAATGTGTTGCACAAATAAACTTGACTTATTATTCTCTACCAAACTTACAAAGCCTTCTCAAAAAACAGATGTGTTTGCAAAATAGCTACGTTTTAAAGCAACTGGTAGCACCAGAGTTTATTTGGGGGTATTAAATCAAAGGGGCACATTTTAAGGAGTTTATTTGCTTGAAAAAATGCTAAAACCCTTTGATGGTCACATGGTAGGATGTAATAAAATCCCCTTACGCTACATAAAAGTATGTGGCTCTGACTTGAAAGCTGTTTTTAAAAATGTTCCAATGAACATTTTTTTATTTTTTTTGTCAGTAGCTAAAGTGCTTGTGTGACTCAAAGTTCAGATGCAGAACCAGAAAGTCATGTTGAGGCCAGAGAGTAAAACAAAGCATAGAGGTAAAAGTGAAAGGGAGGGAAAACTGTTCAGTTCAAGCATCACCCTGAATCAAGGCTTTAATAGTTTGCGTCCAAAGCTATGCAGCTTGCACTTGGTGAAAACATTATCAGATGTGACCAGACTAACCTTTTCGAAAGGCAGGAAACAATTTGTTTGGAGGTAAAGTGCATCAGATAATGTCTCAATGTCTGCTTTCTCGTCATCAGGAACAGCAGAGCCTCTGGGTATTCCACACCATCATAATGTGTTGGTAATAGGCTGGCTGGATGTACAGTTTGTGCTCATTACTAGTATTCCTATTACATAACTTCCTCACATGTTCTTCTAAGTAGCTGGGTTCAAATCATTGTGTGATAAAAGTGATGACTCGGAAAAAAAATATAATGCATAGGACGCGCAGGATCAGACGGAGTAAACTTGAAGGAAATATCAAGTAAAGATATCTTTATAGAAATAAGCATAGATGAGAGAGGGAAAAGTTTAAGTCAGACATTAACGTGGAAAAAATGCATCTAGTTGGAGGGAAATGTTGAAGATAATCTAGTTTTACGAGGCATAAACTGACTCATTTTCAAAGAAATTCTTGCATACTCAGATTCATTTCAGATCTGATGCACTCTCCATCAAAATCCTTACATAGGAAAGATTACACACACACACACACACAAATGAGTCTACATCTACAATGTATACCATACATGGTGTGATAAATTATGATAGACCGGTCCAGACAGATTATATAGATAGATATTTAACATAGACAGATTAGAACCCTTAAAATCAATAAAGAGCTCTGGTGCAATCTATATTTAACAGAAAAAAGCAGACACACTTTAAAGATGAAGTCACAACTCAAACAGCTGCCTGTTTCTCTAATCAATAGTGCTCTCTTTATTTATGTGAATTTTCAGTTCTCTCACAGACTGCTGTACAGTCCACTGGACCATTTTAATTATTTTTTTTTTCTATCTGTAGAAGGAAATGAAACGTGGAAGGGGAGTCCCTGAGGCAAATACATGCATTTATCAAAGACAACTTGATGCCTATTTTCATGACTTGATTGTTCTTTGGAGTCTAAGGGTCTTATTTTTAATCATGCCGTCTGTATGCTACACCGTCTCTCTGCTTTGTGAATTGGACTGCAGAGCGGTGTTAAAATTCAGAGCAAGTATTTGGAGAAGGCGGCAATTGCTTTTAGTGGACGTTCAAGAGAACCCCCCTGGATAAGAAAGAGGATCAAACCAGCCGGGTTGACGTGAGAATGATTAAATTAAAAGCTGTGAAGGAGGGGAAACTTCTAAGTCCGCTGTTTTCTGATTAGTAAGCAGGGAAAATAAGGCAAAAACTTACCACCCCCATGTCCAGCTGTTCGGTCGTCAGCGAAGGAGCCGCTCCGGTCAGAGGCAGAAAACACCAAACCGGCACCAGCGGCAGCAGGAGCAGCAGCAGCATCTCATGGGAGATATTCCTCATCCACTTGCGGAGAACCAGCGAATTCATGATGCCCTAAGACAGGTTGATCCTGCTGGGCTCAAATGTCCACCCCGCCAGCTGCATCCATCCGCGGGATAAATCACAAGCAAAGACGCTGTAGAAAAAAAAAAAAAAGAAAAAAAAATCCAAGAAAAAAAAAGAAAAAACTACGGGAGTACAAGTCTACCTCACTGTTGAGCGCAAACACATAAAACACTTTAGGCAAACAGAACACTTTGTTACCCGAAAATAAAACAAACAAACAAAAAGAAAAAAACTTGCAATAAACAGCTAAATATTGTCTGCGAGAGAGACAAAATAACTGTCTCGTGCCAGGTCCGTCAGAGCTGAGATCCCTGTGGCAACACGCGCGAGCTCCGCGCTCCGCTGTAGAGTCTCGAGCACAAAGTGAGAAAAAAAAAATGTAAGCAGCCACCGCCAGCTGCGCGAGGTTATGTCGCGCGCAAGTAGGACCCCCAAGCCAGGCGCAGTTACCCAATCAAATTCCGGAAGAAAATCCCAAAGTAAAAATATTGATGGAAGAAAAACCTATAGACTACATCACAATTATGTATTGTGGAAATGTCACAGACAAAGCAAAAAATATTGTCGATTATATTTATGAAAATATTGTCACATATTTTAATTAATCAATAAAAGACATGTAGTAGGTACATTTCTGTATGCAATGTTATAAACTTGATGATGACAGAAAAAAGTAGCAGTCGAAATCTTTCCATGAATAGTGGCTTGGGCAAACTCTTCTTTCGTCCACCCCACGCTCCCTCAAACAGGCACTTACTGCCCTGACAGAAATGATAAGAACTAAAAAAAAATACAGATAACAGTTGATCCAGAAAGATAGACACAGGCATCTTTCAACACTGTACTCAATCCAGATTTGGTTACTCTATATTGTATTTTTCATGCTGGTCTCAATCAAATGAGGCACATCCAGAAAACTTTCACCGCTGATATTCAGTGGCCATTTTGGGGCACTATCTTATGCTGACATGCAAGGTTGGGAGTTCTAAATTGGTGCACTTTGGAGAAGAAAGTGCACCAATTTCTGTTTTTCTTTGACAAACATTGACATATATGTGTATGTCTGTCAATGCATATGAACATATACATAATAAATAAAGAAATACATTGTCATTATAGATATTAATTTTTAAGTAAAAAAAAATAAAAAAAATAATTTTTCAGGACTGTCTGGCCAAAAGAGTCTGAAGGAGACCGACTTTGGCCCACTGGGAGACGCTACTTAATCTAACACTTTTAAGTGGCCTCAAAGAGAATAGAGATTTTATGAATCTCAAATTAGGTTTCAAATATTCTCTGTTCATCTGAGGATCGACCACTTTGAATATATAAGATGTTGATAAAGAAATGATCAAATATTGTCGAGACACAAAAACCTCCAAAGTAATCTTTCAATTTAGAAAAGAATAAAAACTTTGAATAAGACATAACTTAATGATCAGCACAATTTTTCCTAAAGTGCTTAAT
The DNA here is from genome assembly GCF_000485575.1 of Poecilia formosa. Classification (NCBI taxonomy): domain Eukaryota; kingdom Metazoa; phylum Chordata; class Actinopteri; order Cyprinodontiformes; family Poeciliidae; genus Poecilia; species Poecilia formosa. Next base: position 431,084 of record NW_006799945.1, read on the forward strand.
TTATTGAATGGTGCTAATAATTGTGCTTTTATTTTGAAGTTTAGTCCTCGAGCATTCTTTGACTTACCATTGACTTTGCTATGAGTCGATTTCAACAGCTGTTGGAGAATTTAAATTCAGCTGGAGGGGTTCATTATTTAATGTCTTTTGACTTTGATCATGATTCATCTGAGATTAAAAAAAGATAGTGTCCTAAAGGCTAATTAAGAAATGGCTTTATTGTTAGAGTAGCCTACTAATGTGATCTGAGGTAGTGCCAGAAATTATACTGCTGATTGATCACAGGTGCTGCTGTTAGTCTTTTGTTTTGCTTTGCTTTGTTTTTTTTGTTTTGTTTTTTGTTTTGTTTTTTTTCCATATGGGATGTAATACATAATCCTGGGCAAGTCTAATGGCATAGTGGCATAATTACATTAGGGAAACATTTGGTCTTGGAGGCCAACATTTTGGGATGCCATGAAATGCATTACGTCTTTTTTAATGGTCAAATGCATTATGTCTTTTTTAATGGTCTAAAAAGCACATTTTAGTCATAGTGTATGCTGAAGCTTGCACCTCTCGTCCCTTGTGCCAAAACAAAATTGGTGTATCTCTCAGTCTCCTTACAGTAAAGGTTTATCTGAACTGATTTGGCAAAAATCTGCAGGACATGTGGCACATACTGTATTTAATTATTTTGCTCAAGGACGTATGATTTAAAGAAATGCTTGTTTCAGGGCTGTTCACAATCAGTCTTGTGCAAACAAGAATTTTTCTGCACATCATGGATCTTGGGCTTTGCAACAGTTTTATTCGCACAAGGCTTTTCTCCCCACATCAAAAACATACCTGGAGTTTTGCTTTGATTCTTTCATGCATGTTTGAGTAATCGTTGAATCTTCCACCTCCCGTGGCAGCCACTGAAGGGTGCCTAAATGCTTCCTCATACAAAGTTTCACATATTTACTCAAAGCTCCTCCTTTGAGCTGTAGTCTCGAGCCGAGGCTCTGCTTCACAGAGGACCCACTCAGCTCCAACAGACTAGCAGCAGCATCAATTAGCAAACACCTGGAGGAACTGCAGGTCTGACAGCTTATTGCACAAACTACTGCTCAGTCCAGCGCTCATAAAATTTCAGCTTGTGATGACGAGCTGAAGGAAGAGTTTTGGAAAGAGCAGGGGCTTCTTAAAGAGACAGAGGAAAATTTTAAGGTGTCAGTTGTTTGATGTATGTTGCATTTTTATAACAACTGAAGGTAACATAGTTACTTGATTGTGCTAAAAAAAAAATGGCTGGAACATACATAATGCTGCATTTTTAAGAAGAAACCAAAAATTTAATCTCTTCACAGAGACGGTGGAAAATTTAAGATGTTTTGTCTCAGTGATGCAGACAGTAGGATTTTTTTTTTTGCTTTGTTTTTTATAACCTTTATTTAACAACATATTTCTCATCCATCCATCCATTTTCTGTACGCCCTTGTCCCTTAGTGGGATCAGGAAGTGTCTATCTCCAGCTAACGTTCTGGGCGCGGGGCGGGGTACACCCTGGACAGGTCGCCAGTCGGTCGCAACATATTTATCATTGAGATTATACATCTCTTTTTTCCACTCACATAAAATGCTCTCATGTCAGCAACGTTTTAGTTCCAACTTTTTAGGTTTACTTCACAAACTTGAAGAAAACCTTAAAAATAACACATTACCTGCACACAAAAATTTATTCACTGCAAAGTTAAAAGAAGCAAACAAGCAAAAAACTGATTTTTTTTTTTTAGGCCCCCACCCCCTACCTCAAAAACAAAAAAATGCTTTGCAAAAAAACAGATCCCCCCCGTCTGTTTTTGGGAAGTCATTGTTAGCTGCTGTGTCAAGGTGACTTATCAGCTTTAGGCCTGAATAACAATATAGCTGCATACACACACCTCTGTATAAAGTCCTAAGATTGGCAGCCCATGCCGGCATCCTAACCATTCTGTATCTACTTTGATCGACAGTATCCATAACCTAACCACACTGTCACTAATGATTTACTGCTCTTCTTCTGTGCACCACAGCCACAGCCTGGACTGTAAAAGAAGTTGCATAACAAGCGCCTGGGCTCTAGCGTCCACAAAAAAAAAAAATCCTTTTTACCCAGATTATCTTTATTTCAAGCTGCTTTCTATTTATTAAATACATCAATCATTTTTTTTTTTTTTACCTGTGAGCCTAGATAGTTGGTGCCATTAAGGTTCCAGTGAATATGATAGGAATGAGCTGAGGCCTAAAACCTGCATGACAAAGAAAAGAGAAAGCAACTGAATATATGTAAAAAATGTAGAACTTTGCATTTCTTCTTTTAACAGGTGAAATATACTCTTTTAATGATACAAGATGCAGACAACTCTGTTCCATTAAAATACTGTGAGTTCAATTTATTGTTAAGCAGGCACATATACAAAATAACAATCAAACTATTTACGTGTCTTTGGGGTCCATGAGAACATTCACTTGGTTATGTTGGCTCAAAAGACAAAACGTTTGGACACAACTGGTTTCAACTAAACCTGTGTTAGAATGCCTTTGTCAAAGTCAGGACCTACACCAAGTTGCAGATGATTGGGCGGCAACTTCAAAATCCATGCATGCCATATGCAACTTTAAGTTTTTTTTTTATCTTTAATTTATTAGAAAAGCCTGAAAGGCTCTAAATGGTCTGAGTGCCAATCTGCCAGAATTGGTTCCCATTGTCACAGTTGCATGATGAAAACGGCTTAATTTTGTTCTCACCTTCTTCACAACTCATCTAACTAACGTTATGCCCCCTTCTGTGTGCAGAACGACTGGTCAAACTGAGAGACTATAGTTTTATCAGAACCGTATCAAAAAACTTTGACGATCAAGATTTATTGACAACCATTGTTATGTACAGCCCCAAAGAAAAATAAGTATACATCTTTGAGATTCATCAATTCCTGTCAGTTTCCACTTAAGAGTGATGAACCACTTTATAATAAAATCTAAAAAGATGATATAATATTATGGAGACACTATCAGATGAAATATTCATAAATAAATTCAAACCCCACACATTTTATATTGAGTAGTTACACTTTATTTAATTGGCTCTTCCATCAGTCATGCCAACGTGGTTAAAAAACAACGCAAGCATACTTAATCTCTGTCTTCCATGAAAAACTAATCACACCCCTTTAACATCCTTATACCTCATCTTGTTAAAACTGTGAACTCCAACGGGATAAATCAACACAAAGCAGCACATATCTCTGAGGTGGAAGGAAAATTATACACGGTTTTCAACATTTTGTTTTGCAGCACCTTTCAATCTGGTAATTGACATCAGAAGTCCTCTAATTTCTAAATAGGATATAATTGTATGTAATTCAAAGCATGCATAAATATGCATATGAATGTAGCTGTTCTGTGAAGGATGACGTGGACATGGCAAAACTGCAGGCATACCCAGACTACCACACAGAACTGAAAGACAAGGAGAACATATATCAGAGGAGCAGAGTTTTTATTTTTTTATTTTTATTGTTTCTCTCTGTTTTACCACAACAAAATGACATTTTGTTTGTTCATTGTGTTATGTTTTTAACATGTGAACTACTTCATTGCTGGAATGTGCTATACAAATAAAGTCTGTGGTTGTCACAAGAACAAAAAGGATTAAGGGGTGTACTTTGTAAAAAGATACTGTACTTTTTGTCAGTCTTGTATTATTTATCTTATAAGATAAATCAAACTACTAGTCTAGATAGTCATGCCAATTAAAAAAAAAAAAAAAAAAACGATTTACGTATATTTCTGTTGTGGTTTTGGTGTTAGTGATTGTGGACTGCGAAATCTTTCAGATGGGTGTAAAGTGTCAAAGTAAATACCAATTTAAATGCCAGCATGCCTGGTTTTCTTGCAGATCATTGATTATTCACAACATGGACACTGTGGCACACTTTACCTTTAATTAGTATATGCAAATTTTGGTAACATTCATACATTCATCTTTGTCTGCATGCAACATAATGTGCTGCAACAGTGAAGAAATAGCAAAAACACCACATTTGCATATTTCTGTGTAAAAAAAGACAATACAGCCATTTTCATGCAAACATGCATGAGAGAAACCGTTAGAAAACATCGCAGAGAGGTTGAGAGTATTGTTGATTTTGGGAGAAACTGAGTTGTAACAAATGCAAATCTGTGACTGCGGGGGAAGTTTGAATTTGGAAAATGGTGTTTAAGTCCTCCATTTTTCAAATATAAATCCGGTCTAAATGGTTTGAGCTAAGCAAAGTGTGTTGAGAATCTGTTTGTAAGGTTGCTATTTGTGTTCAGAAAAATCAAAATCTTAGGCTTTGAAAAGCTAAAATGATAATAATCTACTCGAGCTTTAATTTGGGGTATTTAGTTTTTTCTACAGCATTTCCTTTTAAATGCAAATATTAAAGCCAGCAAACATTTTCCTTGTGTGATCAATAAATATATATTTTTTACTTGACCCAAGATTAAATTTCATCCTGCCCTTAAACCAAAAATCTTTGACTCTAGCTTTAAATTAAATTAAGGGACTTGTTCAATATTTTGAGACATCCTTTTATGCTTTGGTGCTGAGCGTAAGGTGACAAAATCAATCTCAAATGTTTTCGAGTTGCATAATGTGACTCAGGCCAGACACAGAGCTTAGCTTTGAATAAAGAATAGAAGATGGAAGATAAATTGGCCCTGTGCAGAGGTATACGTTTGGAAAGTACATTAACCAAACACATGCACATGATCAGGCTTTAAATGGGTCTTACAACCGACCTTAAGCAAACAGCCAAAGTGGACATATTTGTGGGTAGATCTGAAAAGGCGTGTCAGAGCAGGGCAGCCTATGAACCGGACTCAGTCACACCGATTCTGTCAGGGAAGAAGGGCAACATTTTCAGCAAACTATTGCAATTATCTTCTGGAAAGAAAAAAGAATTGCCCCAAGACATGTAGTGCAAAAGACAATTAGAACTGATACTGAGCAAATTCATGTAAGCCTCTGAATTTGAAGAATGTCGTACAGAAATCTTCTTGCCAAGTTTCCTGACATTTAGCATAATATAAATCATTTTAGTAATATGAGATAAATTGGGTCTGATTAAACTTCTGCCAGTGAGAAGGTGGGTATGCATCTTTTTTATTCTGGTTATTTAAACTTCTGGTTTCAACTGTATTATCTACAAATCTAGCTTTTATGGAGGAGTGGAAAGAAGAATGCTTCTTTTTGATAAAAGATAAAATGCTTTTTTTGATAAAAGAAATTCCTATTTGCTGTTTGTTGGAATCCATGTGGGGACATAGCAAATATATGGATGAACATGTTCTTCCATATATCTGACAATATCTGTCAGATAAGACAGAAATTGAAAGTTTTTCTTCCACATGTAGAAAGCTACATGTGGTGGGGGGCGGGGAGGGGGGGAAGCTCTTTATATAAAACAAAGGGAAAACAAAAGGTTGTTCTAGCAAGTGGTGATCCAAAGGGGCTGAATCTAAATGTACAAAACGCTAAAGGTGGAAAACAATGTATCACTTTCTTCCCTTATCATAGTTATACAGACTTTTTTTTATTAGTTCATCTCATAATATCCCAATAAATCACATTGGAGATTGCAATGTGACAAATGTGGAGCAGTTAAAGGGATATGAATACATTTTAAAAGTGGAACTGAACACCTTGATAAGATGCACAATTTTAGACCAATCATGTAAGATTTACAGATGTTTCCAAAGCTGGAAACATCTGGCTTAGAGTTATTATTTTTCATATAGATAGGAAATAACAAGGTTATTACACAAAAAAGAACAAGATGCTTATTTCTTCTTCCATTTCTTTCAAATCCTTTTTAGATCAACATACAGGAATAATCAGTTGTGTAAGTATGTGGTGTGTAGGTGTTCTTGATAAACCTGTTGTTGTACCTCTAGGATCCCTCCCGCCTTACATGCTTCAACAGGATATCTGTTACTGCCAGTCCTACAGCAATGGATAGCTGCAGAAAGAGACCCCCGTATGCGCCTATCTTGTTACAGGGACTGCTCTAATAGAAAACGTGCTCTGTGTTAGGAACCCGCTCGCCTCATTGGTAGGACCTCAGCATGAGCCATCACTGAAAGCCATCAATGATTTAGATCAACAGCCCTCTCCTCACTCCTTAGCACAATCCGCAGGTGTGCCGGCATCATCATTCATCACGAGAATATTATGAATTCTCCTCCAGATTCCGAAGGCGGCACCACAAGCAGCGGGCCCTCAGTTTCAATCTGCTTCTTTAACAATGCATAACATCTGTTTTTATCAATCATCTTCGCTGTCTGACAAACATTATTGTTAATAGAAGTGTGATTAATGAGCGCTAATTAAAGGAAGTCCTTCCACCTCATGATTACAAACCATTTAGTTTGTTTGATGTCAGACTCAGACAGAAGCTGGGGGACGTAAGTTAGTCCCAACATTATCTATAAGCCTGACAGAATGACATTTAAAGTCATACTCACTGAACCAAGCAGTTGTTTTGTGATTGAAAATAAAAAAAAGTATCTCGCAAAGATAGATATTAAGTTCTAAAAAAATAAAAAAATAAAAAAATCTGTTTTTACTTTTATTTAAATGAAAAAAAATGTAATTTACAAAATAGCTCATATCCTTCTCAATAACCAATGAGAAATCTGTTATTACAGAAATGAAACACAATCTTTTAATTCCTACTGTCATTCTATCTTTAACCCTCTTTTTGTAGTGACGTTGCAAGGGTTCTTTGCCATCAATCTCATCTTTAACTTCCTCTGCTGATTCTCTATCAGATCCAAGTCAGGACTCTGGTTGGGCCACTCTAAGACATTTTTGGGGTCGCCATGTCATTACCAGTTTAGTGATGTGTTTTGGGTCATTGTCAACCTGAAAATTCCAGTGTTGCACCAAATCAAGTTTTCTGTAGGCTGTCTGATATTTTTGTTGAGAGCATTGATGTAGTCTTCTCTTTTCATGTTGGTGTTTTCTTTGACCAGTTGCTTCTCATACTGGCTGAGAAACCCCCCACCCCCCAAAAAAAATGTCATCTTTACTGCCATGTTTGACTGTGGAGATTGTATCCATGATTCTCCTTTTTTAGTGCGCCATTGAAGACTTCACCACTGCAGCCAAACAATTTAATTCTTGAAGTTTTCTTCCTTACATTGATTTAGCAAAACATTGTATGCAAACATCTTTTGCATATAATTTAAGTTGACCGTATGCTGCTCACATCCGCTGTGTACTTTTTTGTGAATTCTTCTTAATAGGAACTTAATTGTCTCATGGGAAATGTAATTGTGTATCTCTTTGTAATGAATGTTGCAATGCAGAGAGCTGCTAAACTTTTTTTTTCTTGTAAAAATGACTATAAAGATTATTCTAATGCATGGTATCCCGCCCAACTGGGACATTGCCATTAGGTATTTGAATGACCAGAAGAATTTGATGAAAGCAAAATCTTCTGATCATATGGAACACATTCATTTGCTTTTCCCCCCCAAAAAAACAAAAAAAAAAACAGTAAGGTGCTTTGAGAAAAAGCACTGAACCTACTGCCAAAGGGGTAAAAAAAAAAAACCCAACAAAAAACATGTTGGCATCGGCAGGCCTTCAGTGGGAGAGTCCTCTGTGACAAGGACCTAAACTCTGAAATATGGATGAAGAAATTTTTAGAACAATTTCAGCTGAATATATTGTGTGCAGCGCCGAGCATTTTAGGGGGTGGTAGGATAACAGCCTCAAGCAAGCTGGCAAGAAATCACAGAAGTGGCTCCAGGATAATTTATTGAAACCTGAACTGATCCTCATCTTGCAACATGTGTGGAATTTTATGGTTTACCTGTGAACAATGAAAGAAACATCTTGCAGAAAAGATTATAAAACATATGGGATCATTTTTGTAAAATACCTTAATCTGCCCTGATGCAACTGGGAAAACAACACCTTTGTATAAAATTAAAAAAAAATCTAGATCTACAATTTCTAAAATTCATTTATCTAGTATGCTGGAAGAATTTACAAAACATGCAGAAAAGCTTTCGGTTTTTGAAACTGGATATTTTAAAATTCATCTGACCATTATCAAAATTGCCAGATTTTGGTGACAGTAAATTGAAAACAGGGATGTTTTCTGTCCATTTCCTCTGACACTTCAGGTAAAACCCAGTGCAATCAATTACGATCATAAGTCACCTAGTTTGAAAAAATTAGTGAGCAAACAGCACCGTAAAGACCAAAGGACACAGCAAACAGGTCAGTGACAAAGTGACTGGAAAACGTTAAAACGTTTTTAAAAAAAATGAAAAATTTTAATCATCTCATTGAGGACTGTTCAATCCTTCATTTCAAGAAGAAAAGCAGTGAGAAAAGCAGTGAGAAAAGCAGTGAGAAAAACATGGCACAGCAGTAAGCCTACCAACATGGCCTTTACTGAGGGTCTAGGCATAAATAAAATAACCAGAAAAGCAGCCAAAGAAACCGAAAGTTATTCGTAAGAAGCTAAAAAAGTTCCACAGCTCATGTGGAGGTTTCTGACTGCAGGATAATATTTAGTCATGTACATTCAATACTTCAAGGAAAGCAGCAAGTGGTCTCACATGCTAGTCTAAGAAAATATTCACAAAATCCTCCAGATTTTATTTCTCAAAACTATTGTTAAACTGAGTAATTTTCCTTCCCATAAATAATCGTACTAATAATAATAATTAGTATTATTTAAAATTTTAAGCAGTACAAATCATTTTGCAATTTACTTTACATGTCTTTATATCTGGTGTGATGATTATTTGTTGTTTTCAGATAAATTAGCAGTATCTTTCTGTTTCGCTGTGTATGAGCTGTTCTTTGGCAGGCTCCCAGCCTCCCAGAGTGGCTTTGTGATCCACATACCTCAGTGATGCAACGTTCAATTGAATCTAGCAGCTCCAACAAAATTTCATTTCAGGTCCCCATCAAAAATAGAGGCCACAGTCTTCATTGCTATTCCTAAGAAAGAGCCTCCCTATCTGTCCATAAGCCTGAAGTAAGCCTCGTGCTGCTATATTTTTATTTCATATCCTTTTTACCTCCCAACTTGCCCCTCTTCCGATCTTAAGTCGGCCCTAAAGATCCATTCGCTTTCTCAAACATGGTTCTGCCTGCTAGTCTCACCGAGGCGCTGGGGTCATCCAGAATTCATCACTTGGAACAGGTGAGAGAACGTCAAGAGAAAGACGAAGATAACAAAGACTTCACTAAGGTTGCATTTGAAATCAATTGAAAAGCTTCACTGACACTACAGCTGCACAGTTGTCCTCATCTTTTGTTTGTATTTAGGAAGTTTTTTTTATTTTTTATTTTTAGCTAAAATAAACCTTTGTTTTACCTTTTTTAACAAAATGCACCTTGAAGTGGGTAATGACATTGGCGGCAAGTTTGCTTTTTAATTTCAGCATGTTTGTACTATCTCAGTAAGTATGGAAAGAATACATTTATTTTTCATGGAAATGTGCATTTTGCATAGTGCTAAAGTGTGGTTGCACATATTGATTAAGAAAAGGATGAAAACCAAACCCACTGTAAGGCGTCCCAGTGCAGAGTCTTTGAAGGCGGGAGGGATAAGCGAGGAGCAGAGGTTCTGCTTGACTTCCTCTACAGTGACAGTGAGGTTTGTATCTGGAATTAGGATAGCTGCCTTTCATCCTTTGCAGAAAAAGCCACTGAAGTTCACAGCGACTATTTAATATATTGAAATTTGGCTCAGTTGCAGTGGATAATGCCCTTATCAGATTTATTCTTCAACCTTAAAGGGCTCCTTTAGAGGTCTTCGCTGTTTGAAATGGATCATTAATTATGTAGAGAATCTTTAGCTCTCCGAAAACGAGAGGACCTTTCTAACCCCCACTGCTGCTCCACTGGTTAGGCAGATGGGGCAATTTTACCTTCACCAACTGTGCAGGGAAGCAGAGGGGACTTGTAGGATAAGAATGATACATACAGTGCTGAAAAAACGTTTTTACGTCCCAAAGATTTCTTTCTGTTGCACAAAGACATTTCAGATCATCAGACACACACATGCGACAGAAATAACCAGAAAAAATAGGACAGGCAGTTTTTAAATTATAATTTCATGCTACACGTTAACTCCAAAATCCCTAACTTTAAAACCTAAACTTAATACCCTGACACTTTTTCTAAAGACAAACTGAACAGATGGGATAGATTGTTAAATTATTTATTTGTCTTATTCTGTGCAGTCATGATTCAGAAGAGCTCTTGGACAGGTTTTCCTTTCAAAGTTGAACACAATGCCTGACCTCCAAGGAGTTTTAGACTCAAAGCAGAGTTTTCAGCTGCATGTTGTATTATTGCATACACAGCACAACACAAGTGAACAGGTTTTGTCCAAGCAATACCAGAAAACCCCCTCAACGCACATTTTTCCCCCTTTTTTCCTCAAGCATACATTCCTCACAAAATGTTAGTTATATTTGACTTATGGATGAAATTTCAGGTTGAATCTTTTCATGTTTGCATTACTTTTCGCACAACGTGCTGCTCTCTAACAGGGAGCTCAGCAACAGCAAAATTCACTATTGGTGTTTGATCCATGAGTCAATCATTGCACTTCCTGGTTCAGTCAGAACTCGTACTTAAAACAGCCTTTCTCACCCAGTTCACATTTTGACATCATGGGTTTAAATCGACACCTGATCACTGATCATCAACTTTGCGAGGCGTCAAACATAATGATCTCAGACAGAAGTGGCCACTGATCTTAGAGTGTCATCACTTTTTCAGACCTTAATGTTTTTTTTTGTTGTGATGTAGTGTTGTTGGCTATTGATTCAACACATGATTTAATGATATATCATTGTAGTATGAACTTTTTACATTTTCCACAATTTTCATCCAAAAGTCAAATGTCCCTACATTTTGGTGAAGAGCTAGTACTGTGTGTGTATGTGTGTAGGTTTTGATGTGTTTTCAAAACCGTAATGGATTTAACTTGTTTAGTTACTGGTGATGGTCATGAAGCACTGAAAAAGGCAATAACACACATGGCTGACCTGTCACATTAGGACAACAGAATATCAATTTGCAGATAAATGACAGCTTTGAGTTGGTGGTTGATGCAAAAAAAAAAAAAAAAAACGATGTATAAAAACCAACATGTATACTCCAAGATAACTGTTTGGTTAAAGTGGTTTTGTTAATTTTGTGTGTCATTTGGGCCGGATGCAACAGCCATGGAGCACTGATAGGTTGTTTTGCCTTCTTTGATAATGTGCTCAGAGAGGATCTGAGGATAGGGGCCACTTATGACAGCATATCAACACAAGTACTAAGTAAGCTGCTAGATTGCATGTTGGATTGCAAGAGCACCAATTTAGTTGCCATTCAAACTGATGAGACGACTGACATTTTCGTCTGCCGTCAACTGGTGCTTATGCTGTAGTACATTCACAACAAGTGCAACCACTGAGAGTTCTCTCTCTCTCTCTCTCTCTCTCTCTCTCTCTCTCTTTTTTTTAAGGTCATTAACACCCAGAACACATCCCAAAACACTGTCGCCCCAGTGCTCATGGAGAGTCTGAGCACCATCCTGCCAAACAGACAGAAAGCCAAGCTTCTCGTCCAGGCTTATAAGAGGGGTTACTGTAAAAAAAAAAAAAAAGGCTTCAGAAAAAGCACACAGTGCAGAATCATGGGATGAGTAAGAATCCGCTCAGAATGTTCTCTAATAAACACACCATCTAAACACATGTTCCCTGGGTTGGCGGATTTCTCTCCAGCTCATCAAAGCGAACTCACAGGTGATTGCCCATAGATTGCCTACAGCCTCCTTGACACAGAGGAGTAGAGGAATTACCTACTAATGTTTCTACACGATTATACGCCAAGATATTCTGTCATTAAGGCTGGGAGTTTTCGAACAATATTTAGACGAGACAAAGATTAGGATTCGTGTTCATTTGACACCTCAGTATGACTACCACAGGCACTCAGTTGGAGAAAAGAAACACAAGTGTTGTCTTCATCAAAGTTCTTCTCCAGTGCAAACCGGTTGGTCAAAAGAAGTCAAAACTTATTTTGTTTTGGTAATTGAGCATCATTAAACGCATTGTTATGTATGAAAGAAAGTATGAAATAGTAAAGTTAATTCATAATGATTTATTCATGGAAAGGTTTGCCTTGCAGATAAATGAACAACATGGTACAAAATTATCTTCAAATTAACTTGTTTGCCTGAGCTTGTTCAGTGCATTGGGTTACAAAGCTATGCTACATTTAAAATTAAACTTCTTCAGATGAATTTATTAATATTTAAAAGTGTAGCCCCATAACAAAAAAAAACAAACAATGTTATCTGTATTATCTTTTATAACACTAAAAAAGTGTTAAAAATGCATAAAAAATAAGATCAAGAAAAAATGACTACTGTACAATAAGGATAAGACCGTGACATAAAATAGTGTGCAGCTAAAATGTAGCATGCTTAAGTCAAAGGGATGTGCACCTATGTAGGATCACTTTTTTAAGCTAGAGCAGACAAGGACTGAGTCATTTGGTCATAATAACCAAAATAACGCTTGGAGCATTCATGGTAAAGCTGTCACTCAGACCTAACATCAGACTATATTGTTGCACTTACGGTGCTGGCATAATCATGGTAAGAGACGGTTTTACTGGCATTGGTGCTCTGCCAGAAGTAAGTTGAAGATTAAATGAGGATTGTCTCCGAATTCTTTAACTTTACGCCAAAATATCAAGACTGTAAACATTTGGATAAAGGAGATTGACACTTGGAATGATTCTGACTGAGACCACTCAAACATTCGTCCATGCTAACTGTGACCAAAAAAAAAGAAATTCTACGCATTTTAATAGGCCGAGTGGTCAAATATCCAGTCAAAGTGATCACAAAACCTTTTTGAAAGCAACACAAAGTGTGTGGTTTCTCTGATCTCATTTTTTACTATGTGGGCATTAAGTTAAAGCTATGCATCAAATTCTTTTTTTTTTTTTTTTTTTTTAATTCATGGTCTTAAATCCAAGCCACAAATTCTAACAACATTCATGCTGATGACTAGCTGCTGACAGGGACCGTATCCATGGCAGCCACCTGCAGACCCCTCTGCCCACTGTGTCTTGAAATCTTATCTTGCATTGCCGCTCGTCTGTTTGTGTATACGTTTAGATCTCGGGTGGTCTATTAAGCATCATTTATTCTGTGCTAATAAATGTCAACACTGCAAGGACTAGTTAGCATTGCTCGCTCCTCCTCACTTCCCCCAGTGCTGGGATTCTGACACATAACAAACAGCTGCACCATGGGGGATGCGGCAAACCAATACATCATGGGAGCAATACTCCTCACTCCTTCTGCTTCTCTATATTCTGCTTTCATCCGCTCTTCAGACGCCTTGCTTCTCCATCGTTCACGCATTTCTCATAATTTGTATTTGTCTGCGTTCGCGGAATGCCTTTGAAGGCCCTGATGTGTCTCGACTGCAAAACAATAAAAAGCGTCGGCAACAAGTGTTAAGCAACCAGACAGGTTCAAAGAAAACATCAGTTCTACCTCATTTGCTAGGCAGTTTGCGAGTGCCACAAGGTTATGTGCCATTCCACAACTGAAGGAGCGCCGCTGCCCAATTACCTGGATGAAGAAGAATGCAGTGGTATTTCCACAGGTAACGCTTGTGTAAGAAGAGCAACAATTAAAAATGAAAAGAAAGAAAGTGATGTTTCCTGTTTTTAGTTTTAGCCATGAACACATTACACGGTGTCCTAAAATCTCGCGTATGCACGAGTCTCTGCACAAAAGTGCTGTCTCACTTTCTGTGGAGCAGACAGAATTAGGCCAAGAAAGTGCCCCGGGAAGTCTAATTAAACACTCTAATATTAGCAAGTAACAGTAAAAACAATGAGGTTAATAGATATTTAGTTTTCCATCTTAATTACCAGCCTGGAGCACTCTGGGAGTGCTATTGTACAAGGAGCAGATTTGCAGTGCATTGCACTAAAAGGCCCTAGGCTCCACCAGGTTCATGTCTCCAACTGCTACTGAAGACAACAGACACATATTTAATCTGATGTTACAGTATTAGGCCTCTGAATAAATCCCAATGAAAGTAGTCTTTCTTAAGTTTTGTGAGGCGAGTCTGGAATCCTAAAACAATAAGGGAGGATTGGAGTGCTAAATGGACTGAACTTACTTGTTTGTCCCATGTTTTACCCCTGAACCACATTCATCCCGCCAGACTCCTTCAGAAGTGAACAGACCAATAGTCAACTTGGCTCTAGATGCCTTGAAATTAAACATGTGAGAGGAACTTTCCCGATTGCAAGACAGCTACTACTTTCCCCATTGAGCCAAAGTCTGACGGTCATGTCATTAAAATTTAACTGACTTGTCCACATTTTTTGTGTAACAAGCAAAAAACTTTATTGGAATTTTAATGTGACAGGAAAACATGCGATAGTGCCTAATTGAGGAAAGGAAGAAACGTGATTTCATTTCCAGTTATTGTGATACCCCGTGAATAAAACCCAGCGCATTTATTTGGCTGTAGAAGTTACCCAACTAACAAAGAGCGCCCACCTGCGAGGAATTTAATCTCAGTATAAACTCTGCTGCTCTGTGAATGCCTTTGTGGTTTGTTAACATGCTAGTGAACAAACAGCAGCGAGGAACAAAGCAGACAGAGGCAGAGATGAAGCTGTGGAAACTTCTAGAGATGGGCTGGTTTATAAAACAATACTGCAGATGCATTAAGCATCTCACAGAGAACTGCTCTATCAACCATCTAAAAATAAAAAGCAGAAAGCACGACACAACTGAAAGCCTTGTTAGACAAGGCCATCCTCCTAAAACAGCAAACAAGCCAATTTCCAGACATCCGCAGCAGACATTCACTGCTCAGGTGGGACAGTCTGGTGTCAGGTCAGACAATATTTGTGCACTCACAAATCTGGCTTTTATTGAAAGAAAGACAGAAACCTGGTTGCCCACAAGTCATGACGGGGGCCGTCTGGTTAAACAAGAGGAGAACACATTTTTTTTGTCCTGCAAACAAAATTCCACATGTGGCACACAGACACCCAGTGCTTAAGGCGGCGGAGAGAAGCCGTAACAGCCTAGAAAATGGGGTTGTGGTTCACCTTCCAACAGGACAAAAGCCATAAAAACACTGCCTAGGCTGTAATGTAATGGTGGAGAACATTGCCCATTTATGGGACAAAATTGAGTGTTTCAAAAAAGGACAAAGAGGGAGAGAATATAAATGCTGATGTCACACAGCCCCAAGCAAGGCACTGAAATAATTCTGACGTTTGAGATCACATTTATCCACGGTCAGTCATATGTCACTTCCTTCCTTTGGCATGCTTTTTCTGTTTGCTTTCCCTCTGTAGGTGAACTTCCAAGTAAACAGAGGCCCATGTTTTCATGCCGACAACAGTAAGCCTTTATAATCTGCGCTAGAGTTTAAACGAGGGCCTATCCAAGGATAGGCTAAGGCAAATTTAATGGATGTACCATGAAAACCACCTAAAGTACTTTAAAGTTTTGGGTTGCAGTAAACTGACAAAGGTGGAAAAGTTCCAAGGGCGTGTGTTGTAAGTGCAGGGCAGGGAGTTGGTTTGTGTTTTTAATGTTTTGAATACAGTGACTTACAAGGTTGAAACTCAGAGTTCATCAAATGTTCAAGCCGGGGAAGGATTTGAATTAACTCATGTGAGCTGGAGTTGAGTCTCCTTGAGAAGCAAAAGTTCTATAATTTATTGTTCTGAAATCGTAAAAAAATGTTTGGTCTACCTCAGTCTCTTTTTTGTGAGCAGTAGTAGTATCTTGTTTCTGACAAATAAAACCTTACTTTACCAACCTTAAGGACATGCAATGAAAAATACACACTCTATTTATGTTATATAATTATTTAGAAGTATTTTCCAAAATATGGGATAGTTGTGTTTGAAGATCTTTATAATATTTATGACAATAAAATGTGAACTTAAAGGGAGAAAAGTAAAGCATTTTCTTAATAAAAATGAAAAGCAGCAGGAAAACCCATTTGATCTCATTACTTGTGTACAGTAAATCGAACATAAACACATTAAAATTTGAGGTGGTTATACGAGACAAAGGTGAAAAGATGCCCCATCCTGCCAATGTTCTGTTCAGCTCTACTAAAACGATCCTTCAGAGTGGAACCTGAGCAATGTACTGCAGCACGTTCAAGTGCAACTTTATTTTATAGATCATTCTGAAGAAAAAGCCTCCGGAGGCACCATGAATGATTAAAACCCCTCATACGATAAAGAAGCTGTGCTAAAGTTTTGGCTTGCACTGATGGTGTTAGTTAGGGGTAAATAAGGATGCCATTCCCTTAAGACTTCCTGGATATTTGACCATCTGTAGTGAACTACCCAGGTGGGTGTCCTTTTCTTGGAGCAAAACGTAATAGTGCTTGTAAATTACCACCGCAACCGAGTAAACGAGTGGAAATGGCTTTCAGTGAAGGACTTCTAACACATTGCCATATGCTCTGCTATTCAGATGAGCGAAGTTGAGAAAAATCAAAAATAAACACGACACGCACACTCGGAGACGAGGGTCCTTCACACAGCTTCTGCATGAGAACAAAGGTGATCCCATGTCAACTGGCCTATAAGACGACAGAAACATGATGGATGCTGGTGTGCATGCAAGAAAAATAAATGTGGAGTGGGTTCTGCTGGTCTTTGTGGCACGTAAAGTGGTTTTTCAGTGCCATTGTGGTAGTAATTAATGTCTCCTTTCTGTTGGCACTACAGCCAAAAAAATGAAAACATTTACATTAATACTCCCCCACATGGATTTCTATTCCAGTCAATTCAAACTGAGATAAATTAACCACAAATGTATACTGATTTAACACTATTCTAAATAAAGTGGTAGTGCTTTAAAAAAGCTGCATCTTGAGAACCAAAATCTGTTAAGTGGTAGACTTATCTTAACCTTCACCCCTGGAAATGGAAAAACGGCACGCTGGCATTCTGCTGCATGTTAAGGGGTTAAAGCCCTTTTGACTTTAGAGATGGAGATTAGGCTTGGACTAACCTGTGATTAAAGAGACTCAAAAAGGGGATCTGGAGAAGAACAGCTACAAGCTGCACTCTTTCTGTAAGACTTTTTAACTACAGTTTCTTTGTTTCTATTATTCATTAGCAATTACAGCCACCAACATTTTAAATTGGCTCTGGGCAGATAGAATGGCAGGGGAAAAAAAAATCACCCTACATTAAGTTTTTAAATGCAAAAGTGCTGCATTTCTTAGAGCACTTTGCATGAGTATCCACACTCCTTGAACATTCCCACATTTTTTGCCCTTTTATAATCACAAACTTTACTCTATTCTGGCAGCATCATTCTGTGGGAGTATTAGACTGTAGCAGAGTAAGGCAAGCGGATGAGAGCTGATGTTTAAAATTCATAATACTTTACATTGAGGCAAAGGTCGACTTTCTAGCAGATCTACAAAACTAAATATTTAGCCAGAGATACAACGCAAAATTTAGACCAAAGAATGGCCTAGTCAAAGTTCAGACCTAATGGAATTTGAGAGTGTGTGACAAAAAAGTGCTGCTGACAGACTTGAGGTATTTTGCTAAACAAAAGGAGTTCTACAGAGTTCTCTGGGAAGCTGACGACAGGACTACAAATGAAGGCCACTTTTCAATGTTTATGTCGTAAAGCAAAAAGCAAAACTAAATCATCTTCCCGTCACTCCAGAATTATGTTTTCCTATTTGTTGGTCTAAAATGTGAAGACAAGACTTTGAGGCTTGTCGTTGTGATGGGACACAATGTGAAACACGTTTAAGGGACATCACTTTATTTGTATTTCACTACATTGTGACTGAAAACTTGTAATTTTTTATACATTTTTTAACCAGGAATAATTTCTTGTTCTCCACTGGCCGGACAAACACACAGGATTCAAGGCGATGCCGCTCAAGTCTACCACTGATAAAACTCACCTCGTGTGGAGTTTTATGCAACATTTAAGGAGTCCAGGTTGCTAAGAAACACCCTCAACATCCCAAGGCCATATGAAATCTTGTTTTTCATCATTACTTCTGAACAATTAAAAACTGAAAATGTTCTAATAAGTTTCCAAAAGCTTATCTGTTGGAGTCGGCTACCTACGTACTTCATACAACCCAGTGTTGCTCTAGACAGTTGACAAGAAAGACTAAACACACAAAAAACTCAGAATATCTAATCCAGTAGCATCTTACATGTTGAAGAAGAGTAAAATATCAATTTCAGTTTTAGCCCTTTTAGTAAGTTCAACTAGGAGAGAAACAGACCTAAGAAGATAAACGCCTAGCTAGTCTTCACTTCTGTAGGATGAAAGAGAGCACATGCAGTTAGTCACAGTAAGAGCTCAGCCAGTGGTTATGTCTAGGAGAGACAAAGGTAAGTGCTGGGTAACAGTGCCAAGCTTATCATCTATAGGAGGAGAATATTAAAACTGTTGGCAGCAGTAGCCTAGTCAAAGCACCTTCCCAGGGATGTGTTTCTGTAGCAATAAATTGGCCTCAGATTAATCGATAGCTCTGACTCGAAGACGGTTGCTGCTTCTCTTCCACCACTCAGTATTTTGAGCAATGTGAAAATGTAAATAATTAGGAGCTGACTTATTTGCGCAAACAAAAATCCCCTTGCTGCAGCCAGGTTTCTGCGAGAAGAATAAATCACACTGTTGGCTAATGACTTGATTTGTAATAATCAAAGTCTTTGAAGAGATGGATGTTATTTTCAATAAACCACATTTTAATTGCTTTATTTATATATTTTTTTTCTGCGCAGTCAGAGTCTTAATGAGGGTTTCATGATTTGCTCCATTCCGAGTCATATTTTTTTGGTTTGTTTGTTTTGACTGGCCGCGGGCAAAACACAGTGTCTGTGGGGAAATGGGAGGATGGCCAGTGCAGAAGATGCAGAGTGGTGTGTTTAACTATGACTCTGCTGTCTGCTGTGGATCCGGGTGCTTTGTTAGTTGGACTGAACTAAGCTCGTTTGCATGAACTGGAAAACCCATAATTGCAAGTAAATAATATTAATAAATGATAAAACTTGCTTTGAATCAGCTTTTTGCTGTCAGTTGGACTTGCACACATTCATTAATGCAAACATGAAGGAAGAAACATAAAATTCTACCTGATCATAATTTCAAACAACTTTACCCTGTTTGGTTTCATGCTTTCAGATATATTCCACTTCCTATTTCTGATTTACAGCTGTGACTTAACATTAATGGAACAATCAGACTGCAAGTAAAGAGAAATAAACAACGTTTCTATGCTGCCTGCGAGTCTGCAGCTCTGTGCCTTTTTTGCCGTTTATCCATCATCTTAGTGTCCCTGATGTGTTTCTGATTTTAAAAAAGAGGAAAAAAAAAATCTAACTTTGTTTTGCTTTTAAACAACTGTTGAGCCTCAAGGTCCCAAAAGAGAAAATTAGAAAAAAAGATTTAAAAAAATAAATAAAAATTCTGGCCTTTTCTGTCATTTGTGATAAGTGATCCTGAAGCCAAGAGAGACTTTTTTTTTTTTTTTTTTATGGAATTACAATTATGCAGAGTTCAGATCGTTTGGCTTTTTCTAAGTGCTTGTATAGTGGGTTTTTTGACTGCTGTTTCATATGATGCATTAACGTTTTCACTGAAGGACAATTAGAAAGCTCTGCCATTCGTTATCACTGCTGATGCGCTCTTTTCGGTGTATTTTTCATACTTCAGTCTACAGTTTGTAGTTCGTGCAGATCCTTGATAGACAATCCTCAATTTTTCCCAGGTGCGGAACCTGGCACTCAAGACAGTTCCCTTCATGTTCAACATTCCTAAAGTGCCCAACAAATCCCAGCTGTACTGTCATACGCCATTAGGTGTTCAAAACATCGCCAGTCTTCCACAATTTCTCTTTTGATACGCTGCTTCAAAGGACCCCGGTGATACGCTTTGAGTGGTCACTGGGGTCTCGGTCTGCTTTCTTACAAAAAGTCTTGTCTGAGACAGACAGGCGGCAAGAGTGTTGCGGCTGCTACGCAAGGTAAACACAAACGATTGTCTCCATTTGAAAGGTTTTGGTGGATCTCCTGTCAGTTACTCACATACTTCTTTGCCCCTGAAGCTGGCTAATTTTGAACATTAACTTTTCTGATCTAAATGTTCTTACATTTGGGATTTTAAAGTTATATAATCATGCAAAAATTTCAAAAAAAGGAAGAAGAAAAGAGGAAGCTCTGGGGTCTTCCTGCAGTAATGGTTCAAATTTGTTATAAAAAAGTTTTTTTTTATTATTATTCTAAAGTTGATGTGTAGCTTATTTAGTTAGTTTTTTTATTTGTGGTTTAAACCGGAAGATTTTAAAAAACATAATGCTATTACATCATTTACAAAATAGTAAAAAAAAAAAAAAAATAAAAAATAAAAAAACGCCGCACTCAATTAAAAAAAAAAAATAAAAAATAAAAAAACGCCGCACTCAATTCGTCACGGCCTGACTGAAAAACATGGGAGGTGTTCTAGATTTTGCATTCTGGTAAACAGATCATCACAGATGGCAAAGCTAACAATCAGCTAAGAATCAAAGTCAAACCTAAATGCATTTTAATGTCTAGATATGGACAGTTATTATTTATGACATTACTGGAATGGGTTCTACCCAGACATTTCTCAGGCTCAATTACAGGGGCTGCTCCTGGTCCAAAATGCTGCTACAGGCCTGCTGAGTGCCACCCAAAACATGAGCACATCGCTATGGTAACAGCCTCATTGTGCTGACCTCACATTTCATTCAGAATTCATTTTAAGATTCTGTATATACGACTCTGAATGGGAAGGCCACTTTACATATTACTTGCCTTATGGGTGAGAGAAACATAAAAAAAAAGAAAAAAGAAAAAAAAAGATTAAAAAGTCCTGAAATTATTTCTTATGGTTTCATTTCTTTTATGTACCAAAACTCAAGTGTTTTAGCAGGGATACTGTTCCGGTGAACTGCTAGGATACATAAACATTTTATGCCCACTTTATAGTGTTTGCTTCGTCTCACACCCTGTTTTAGTTTATTTTTGTGGCGGGGCCAAACAACTCTTATAAAATCTGACACTATAACAGACTCTGATCAAACCCAGACAACTCAAAATGTTCTGCTCGTGTGTCGGATATTAGTTACTGAGGGCACCAAACCATATTTTGTTACTGTTGACACTGAGGAAGGTAAAAGAAATTACTTATGGCTGGCGGTTGTCAAACTGAGTATGAAATGTCTCCCAGGCAGATTCAAATTGATGGAAGACTGTCAGGTATATAACGACACAGGTATAAAACGGCAAAGGATCCAGCCCTACATCAAGATGCAAACATAAAGCTGTGTTTGATGCGTGATGCCGTTGCCCTTCCCACGACCATGAGATCAGCTGCTTCTTGATATCAAATATACTGCTAACTTTGTAAATTTAAGTAAGCATAAGTATTCTTTATAGTTCATTCTATTTGTTGCTTATTGGAATAAGTTTTAAAGAAGTTATATGGTCAGTTTTAAGCTGCATCCTAAAAACGTCCGTGATCCTTTAACAAAGCTTTTAAACACTTATTTCTCAGTGCATACAGACAGTGAGTTTCTTAAACAAAAAAGCCCGCAGAGACAATTATTTTCAGGAAATTAAGTGCCTAAGGATGGTGATATAAGTACTGTATTGCATTTCTACTTCAAATCCATACTTTATTCCTGATTGCAGCAAATAAATGTGTATAACAAGAAGAGTGTCTGAAATTGAAACTGCCCCAAATCTCCAATTCTGTGCAGAAATCCTCTTTATTTTTTTAAAGCTGTATTCTCCCGAGGCTCCTTTTATTACCTTTTCTGAAATGGAGAGCATGGTGGCCCCAGACTGGCATGTGATGCTCCTGAAAAGATAAATGTGCCCTTTAGAAGGGTCAGAACTTCAAAATGTCATTTCTTAGATTTACTGAGGCATAGCCCACCGGCAGTCTTTAACCATCCTCTATGAGACGATGTCCCTCGTAAATCTTGGGGAGAATGTCCTCTGTTCTTTCCGTGAGACACAAATGAGTAGGAAGAGTGTGATTGCTGTATTTTAAAACACTTGCTCCTTTCTCCCTTTCCTTTAAGGTCAAAAGAATCAATATTGACAAAAGTGCTACAATACACACGGAAACCATAAAAAGGTTGGAATATCGTGCGAGTGGAATATCTCTGCTTCACCGGAAAAGCGGATGCCAGTTTTCAAAACTCCACGCATCTCCTTGAAGTTTCTTTGGTGCTGAATTAATTGGCTCAAGTTAGATCACTAGTGGTATTGATCTGACAACAACAGCTGCCTGTCAGTAGTAAAGTTTCGATCTTTCAAGTTTTGTTTTATACTATGAAACTATTGTTCTTGACTGCAGTGTCTTATATAGCTTTGAATGATTATAACCATGCCGAGGGACAACGAAGGTAAAACATACAAAAGTCAAGTAAGGGGTGAATAATTGGAGTGAATGGCAATAGATATCATTTAAATCTTATAATGAATAGTTTTTGTTTTTGTCACATTAAAAAAGGGGTCAACCGTGGTTGCTACAATCCTGGACAACCCCCCAAATATTCAAATTTATAAAATAAAAATCCCTCAAATGACACGAGGATTATAAAACGTATGTTTTCTTCTGGAAAAGTTGCTTCAGTAATTTACATTTTTTTCTTCTCCTAATATACTTTCTGTACTCAACCGCTATGGTTTCTTGTTGTCTTTGAAGTGAGCAGAAATCAAGGTTATTGATTCATTATTCTTTTCTAAAACTATGCAAATGTCTGTCTTGATTACAGCATAAAGCTTCAAATTGGTTTGAATACCAAATAGTGTAATAAACCCCATATTTAATAACAAAATATGCACCACCATTCAGGGAAAGATTAGTAATTTACAACAGACGTACTGCAGGGATAATCTTGTCTTATCAGAATGATTCGGTCAATTACAGTATTGCACAGCTTGTAAAAAGCATCAGTAGCGCTTCCTTTCCAGTAGTTTAAAAGACAGTTAGCTTGATTACCCCGTTGTCTTTGGTAGTAGAAGTCCAGGAGGATTGGGAGGAGAGGTGAAGCCATAGCTGGGAAGATTTGTAATTTTGTGAATAAAGAAATGATTGTTGAGTTCAGGTGGTTGTACTCCCTATTTGGGATGGAGAATCTTTGAATCCATAGGGAGAGGGAGATGCATACCTGGTCACAGCTGATTGATACGAAGCAGTGCAGTATATCAAGTCACGTTTTTTCCATCCTTCCTGCATAGTGGAATAATTGACTGAGGGCAGACAGGCAGACTAGTGGGTT
The DNA here is from genome assembly GCF_000485575.1 of Poecilia formosa. Taxonomy (NCBI): domain Eukaryota; kingdom Metazoa; phylum Chordata; class Actinopteri; order Cyprinodontiformes; family Poeciliidae; genus Poecilia; species Poecilia formosa. Next base: position 454,484 of record NW_006799945.1, read on the forward strand.
TCCGAATGATTAAGATTAAGAGCACTCAACATGGTTGAGGAGGAAGTCTGAGTGACGAAGGTATCGGTGGATATTCTGTGAGGAAACGAGAGGTAGATTTTAGGAGCAAAAACCTTCTGGAACAACAAAGGAAGCAGCAGAAAACATTCAGTGTAAGCACTAAGGACTGCAGGATCTAAGACACGGAGAAAGACAGGAGGTAAGTAACTCGCAATAGAAAAATGATTTCCAGGAGGAAAGAGCTGATTGTCACCATTTTGGAGAACAATCAGTCGATCTTCTCTTTGCTCTTGTCAGGTTGGATTCTGTTTTGTTTTTGTTTTGGTTTCTGTTTTCTTTTGTTTTGGGAAGCCTGCTGCTTCCACATTCCCCCACCAGATGCCGCCTGTGAGCAGAGCCCCTGGAGCAGCGCGTGGGAGAACCTGGAGACACACCTGTGGCTCATTAGATGATAGATACTGTGGATATTTAAGAAACGGTGAATGTTTGTTTATCCTGGTAATCAAACGTTCAGGGAGAGGCCCTCTGAGTAAGCTCCCCGAAGTAATCCTGTCTGTGCTTTTTCTCCTCGTCAGGTTTTGCCTGAGGTTCTCCAGCGTTTCTCAAGAACGGAGTTCATGCTAACTCCTGCGAACCCCCTGTCTGCTTCCTCACGACGCCATTGGTATTACCAATCGGTTGCCTTCCTCGAGCACTCCCTTCCTGGTCCTTAGTTCTCTGTGGATTCCTTCGTGACGCAGCAGTACGTACCCGTTTGTGCCCGAAGCCTTCCAGCTTCTGAAGAGCTGTGACTCCTTGTTTATCAGAACCTCACCTTTACTTCTCATTAACAGTGGCTGTTCTGGTGGATCCATTCCTGACTCCTGCTCCGCACTCACTCCCTTCCCCCTTTCCCTTTACAATAAACTATATCGTTTTGAAATGCACAGCTCCTGATTGTGTTCTTGCATATGGGTTCAAAGACCGGAACTAAAACATGACGGCTCTGGTACTCCATTTGTACTGCCAGCCACACCTCTGCTGCAGGAAGACTCATGACAGAAGCACATTCACACAAAACCTGCACACAGCCCAGCAGAGGTGACACTTTATGCCTACTAAACACTCATTTTGCAAAATGGAACTGCTTTTGAGTTCATCTAAATTAAGTCTTGATAATATGAAGGTCAGATTAGGTGCACAAGTTAATCTCGTAAACAGTTAAAATCGTACAAAACAAAAGGATGTCGGCTGATTAAAAGACAAACAAGAAGCCACCTCAGACCAAACAAAAGGCTAACCTTAAAACTAAAAGTTTAAAAAAAAAAGCATAGTCCTGGAGGCTCCCAAGTGAAATAATTAAAAAAAGGAGACAAAAGATGGGTTCAGCAGGGCATCTGGCTGGCTGATGATTATCATAGGGAGAAGCTGCCTCAGGCTGTCCTACCTGGTCTGAAATTCCCTGCTCATCCAATGAGCTTTAGAAGAACAGCTGATGACCACAGCTCATTGGTACAAATGACATGTGGGAATGTTTAACAGTGGAGAGGAATCATAAGTACGGCAAATATTGGCCAGGTTTCATAAGATAAAACAATAACGATAGTACAAAAATTAACACAGAACTGGATAATTAACTTAAAATTAACACAGAACTGGATAATTAACTTAGCTCCTCATTAGCAGAATAGTCAGTGAACTGACTTTTCTAAAAATAAAGTTTTCCATTTTTTTTTTTACTCTAACCTCCCAGTTTTTTCTCTTATGTACTTATTAGAGAAGAAGCATGAATTTCCTTTTAAAATATGCTGATGCCCTACGTCTAATTTATATTTGCATTTTTTTCATAATTTCATATGCAACTAAACCAAGTTCAAATTTTGCTTTTTTTTTTTTTTTTTTTTGTAAAACGGGGGGCCTGAAGGCAAATGATAATTTTATCAGGTGATTAATTTGCACAGTGAAATCACTTAAATATTAAAACTAAAAAAAAAATGAAATTCATAAACTACTGAAACTGGAAACCTTCAATGCTTAGAAAACATATTTTTGCGACTGTGTGCAATTTCAAACTATAATCAAATATTTTTTTTTAAATCTTACTTTTGGACAGGTTGCTTCAGCATCTATTGGTACAGAACTTGCAGATAAAGACCCTTTAAAAATTATTTTCAGCCTCATTCAAAATCTTCATAACACCTTTTGCTTTTGTCCTGGAGTTGATACACACTTTAGGCACTTCAACATATTTATCTCTAGGATCCAGAACTGGTTTTCTTTCTCAGTCATTATGCTAACTGGAAAATTCCCCATAGTGTTTATTTGTCTACATCTGGGCTTTCCCAAAATGCTTAAGGGTGCCATAAACTTATCTCTTTAAATAAAGAAGACAATTCAAATCAATAGAAACAAATGATACATGATGGTAGAGAATGAAGAATGAATACACAAACCTAAAATAAATAATTTGTGCTCGCCTCGTTACCATATCTCCCTCTTCATTGCTGTGGTTTCACAGGAAGTCTGAACCAGTTCTTCACACTGCTAATTAAAAACAAGCAGATAGGGTCTTAAACACCCAGCATGTCACCAATACCTGTCTTGCATTGGCAGAATATGGACTCCTTTTAATAGCAGCTAAACCCACACAAGTTGTGGCACTTATAAAAACCCATAAAACACAAGATCGTTAACCACACCAAACCATTAAAGCTGTCCGGCATAAACAAGGCAAAAGGTAGTACAGATCTGAATTCACAAGTGCAGTAAAAAACAAAATTGGGCTCAATGACTTTGCCTCCAATTACAGTCTCTCTAATCAACTGATTTGCTGAAAAACAAAATCATAAGTGCACTCTTTCTAATATGTAGTTAAACCTTTTGTGCTTACTCTTTAAGTGTTCCATTAAACACTAGACAGGCTCCAAAATGTGGGAATTTGTTTATTTTGAAGTCTCAGTGAAGCACACTTAAAACCTGCTATTCAAATGCAAACCTATTCAGAAGAATGTATGTATGACTCACAGCCCGCGCTTCAAGGGGTTAACAGTGTGGCAAGCCTTGTCCTCATTCAGTCCTAATTCTAAAAAAAAATAGGATTCATTAAAAACTGGAAAAGCATCCATTGTATTTTCTGTTTTTTTTGTTTGTTTTTTTTTTCAGTTTAGCTGGATTAGCACCTGGATCCCACAGCTCTAAAAAGTGTCTAAACTATCTAATTCACAATGTTTGGGTACAAATATTCATGACCTTCAGGGTAGAGCAGAGGAGAGAGGAGAGTGAAACCATTATCATCCACAGGAAGACCCTGCGTCCCCTGCCTTTTTGGTGTCTCACTTGGTAATGTTCCACCATCTCCTGCCTGTTTTCAATCCCTTTTCTGTTTTTTTTATCCCAATGATCTTGACCTTCTATCCTACTTTTTTTCTGCATCATTCTTCATTTCTCTTCCTGTGCGTGTGTGTGTGTCTGTGTGTGTGTTTGTGACTCAGGTCCCTTTACTACCCCACACAACTGCCTGCCATTCCATCTCATTTGCCCTTCTTTGCCATGATGGTTTCTGTCCGCTCTCCCTTCATCTGTCCTTTCACATACAGTCAATCTCCTAAATTAATCCGGTTAATGGCCCTGGTCTTTGTGCGACTGAGCAGTACAATCTCGTACTCACAATGTCTTATAAGCCAGTCTAGAAAAATATCTTTTTGCCATCACGCTCATACGTGAGCATACAAAACAAAAACGTAGCATTGCAACTCTCTGCTGTGCAAAAAACACTCCGGAGAAAACACAAACACTTCAAAAAACACCCAATTTGCCGTTTCAAATACCTAATGCTTCTTTTTATGAGCAATTTCTTTGATTACACAACAAGCACCCCATGGGAATGGAAGTCTGATTTATTCAGACATTGATTTGATTGGATGACCCTTCCAGAGCACTTCATAAATTAGCAGCTGGATGAGTAAATGGCAGGGTGGGCCATTCCAGAAAGGACTTGTGGGGGATTCTGGCTTTTTCCTTAATTACCTCAGCAATCTGAGCATCTGAGAAGACACAAGGGGGATCAAAGAGCATCTCTAATAAAGTCCAGAGCTGGTACAACCCTTCTCCAGCATTTGTCTTTTTTTTTTTTTTTGTCTTTCAAATTTGACATTAAAGGCTTCTTCAGTTTGCAAGTGTATCCTTGGTTGTAGCGCAGTGCTTTTTGATCAAAAGTTGTTGATTCTACTGCATTTACCAATGGTAAAATGTTATCTAACCCAGTGTTTTTCAACCACTGTGCCGCAGCGGCACACTAGTGTACCGTGAGTGATCGTCAGGTGTGCTGTGGAAATTATCCAATCTCACCTACCGTATTTTCCGGACAATAAGCCGCTACTTTTCCCCCACACTTTGAACATGAGGCTATTCTGTGGATTTTTCTTCAACCACCAGGGGGCTCTTTAGCAGGAAGTGAATCATTGGAAGTCAAAATTGGAAATCAAAGAAGAACGCGTTAATTTTCATTTAGAAGAAGCACATGCTAGCAGCAGGCACGACGGAGAAATGATTTCAAACTCATATAATCCAGCTTCTAAATTGAGGAGTATCGATCTGGCAGTACAGGAGAGAAATAGAGCCGCTGCACGTAAACTCGGCGTGAACAAAACCGAATTTGGAGATGGAGAACTGCGTCCTTAATATATCCAGCAGTTATTAGGACGCAGCCCTCTGCTGCCCTCTGCTGGGTCCTTATGGGAAACCGAGAGCGGCAGAGATACCAGCGGCCTGTATCCCGGTGTGGATGAGGTTTCCGGGGGGGTGGGGGGCGGTTTCAAAAAATTTGAAGGTACGGTTTATAGTATGGTGCGCTCATAGTCCGGAAAATACGGTAATTGGTCTTAAAAGATTGTTTTGAAAACTAATTAATTATCTGCAAATAATGCTATCTTTGAGTGTCTTTGCTGTAGTAGTGACTAGCGGCGTAATCATGTAATTTTATTATCACTAGATGGCAGTAGGTACAGAGCATTTTACATTAAAACAAGAGAATTAGTGATGCATGAATGTTACTACTTTCATGCATCACATACCACAGTGTTGTGGTACTGTTCAGGTGTATTTCTGAAGTGGACATGTTAAGTGCAATTTGAAATAAGAAATGTAAAATATGATTAAAAAAAAATAAATAAATGTTTGTGTTTATTTGATTCCTATTCAAGACACTTTGATAAGAATGACTATATATAGGCGGCTACAGAGTATCTTTGTTTACATTTTTGGTTGGTGGTGTGCTTCGTGATTTTTTTCAATTAAAACAATGTACCTTGGCTCAAAAAAGGTTGAAAAACACTGATCTAACTCCTTAATACTTCTGAAGCACTAAGCAACGAAAAACTATAGAAAATGTTTAGGTTCCACTCTATAAGGTTTATGTTTTCCTTCTGAATTCCTCGACTCCAGAATGTGACAGCGAACATAAAGACTGCAGTTCCTTCCTCGTCAGGTGGAGCAACAGTGGTAGTTTTCTTGCTGCCTCAGGCCGTTAAAAGGCTAAAGCAGTCTCTGTGCTCTGACAAGAAGAAAAAAAAAATTATGAAAATAATTACATTCCTGCAATCAGGAGATCAGTTTGCTCTGGCCTTGCCCTATACTGAGAAAAGTCTCGCATTATTAAATAAACACCCCTTGTGAAGTGTCCAATTCTTTGAGTTCCCACAAAAGTTTATTGCTTCCACAAAAGGGAAAATTATAAACTTAAATCAATTGAATTCAAGTTACAACAAAGTTAATGACAAAGCTTGCTCAGATTGTTTCTTGAATTGGTTTATTCCTGCTTTTTATACACTCTGTTGCTTGCCACCCATATAATCTAAGTACATGTTTTTATTTTTATTTATTGTAGAGTCGGCTCATATTAGCTAGTTCAGTCGAAACAAAATTAATTATATAAACAGACATCTGCAAAGCGTGAGCTTTCTCTATAAATTTTCTGTAAATATCTGTAAATTTTCTATTTTTTTCTTTGGATCATTAACAGAAACTCTTTAGCCTTACTGGGACGAGCACCCTCAGGAAACCTGTCCAAAGAAAGGAAAAATAATAATTAAAAAAAAACAAAAAAACATAAAAGACTTTAGCGCCATGCATTGCGGTCAGGTTAACACTGACACAGCAGAAACTCCGTCAGAAAATTTACTGCAGCCTGCCTAGGGTAGTAAAACCTCAGACGTTGGTCTACCTTTGAAAATTGTAAAGTTCAAGTGAATTTCCACCAGAGCCAGAGATCAGACGATCACAACCAACAAATTGGAAATTTTTTCAGTGTGTTAATTGATATTTTATTGAAACAGCAGAGACAAGAAAAGCTCTCTGGGATATGACCACAGCAGACAAACTGTCTCAGTAAATGACATGCCTTCGTTCGTCTTATGTTGGTTGTGGCTTTGCCCATAAGCTCTGTGGCATCAGTACAGCAACATTCAAAGAACAAGTCAGATCACAGCTAAACATGCATCATCAGTACCGCTATGATCTAGGTTTAATGAGGCAGGGAACAGCTGCTAACACAAGGTTTTTTTTAATAATAGATGCAATAGGCCGGCCACTCTACCAGTATCCTGACATGACTGGTCGTGGCTGGAATGATGCTGAGCTACAACAGCAGCTACAAGGTGCATCTGCTGAGAGCATATAAAGCAAATGGATGTTCAGTCTGATGTGTAAAAAGCTGCCACCAACATATGCCTTAACAGCACCTTGAGAGCAGACCGGCTTGCATTTACACATAATGTTTGATCCTTTAGAGCTTTAATCCCCCTATGAGTGGTAGCTTGATCACTGGAAAATAAGCAAGCTAACGATTGCATCTGTGCATAAAACTCTAAGGAATTTCTCCTTCATCCAATTCCCTGGTGACGGCTGCGCATGCAGAACATGTTTTCAGTACATGCCACTGATCTAGTCCCTGCAATTAAGTCTGAGCACGAAGCACCGAGGTTTTATGAGAGGAGTGTACAAAGAAAACACCTCGCTGTGACAAGATCCTAAAGTAGGTTGTGTCAGTTATTAACCCACTCAGTAAAAAAAAAATGCATTTGGTGTAATTAACTTGTTTTTGGTCTTTGTGCTACAGATATTTCTGTTAAAAAAAAAAGGAACAAAGACATTAGAAGTTTAGTCTAATTGTGTTATTTCTTTCTTTCTGTGTCTCTGGGGAAGAGCTGTCAAAATGCTGCCAAGCTTAGCGATATCAAACCGACTGTGCTTTTCAAATTCTCATTTTATGCACTAATTAATCTATGCGTTTTCCAGGCAAATACAGTCATTAGCAGAAGCGAGATGAGAAAGCAGTACTGTACATCTGAAGAAGAAAATCACATACTTGAAATTCTTAACCCACGTGCTCGTATCTGTTAAGGAGTATTTTTTTCAATTAAATAATCCTGCAATCTACAACTGTTGAGAGAAGCAAATGGACAATTTCATGAGGTTATGTGTAGGTGCTAAATCTGTACAAACTTGCATAAGTAGTTTCTTCCCTTTCTGAAATCAAGCAGAAAGCCAGGTCTACTGCTTAAGTCTCTGTTTTAAGAAAATATCCTATCTCCGCTGTAACAGTTTGTGCACTTATGAGAAGGCATGTATTAATGACAGGCATGTAAAATACAGCTAGAGAACATACCTTTGCATTCTGAAAGACCAAAGTTAAAATAAAACAGAGCAAAAGTTATACAAATCTGAAAAAAGACTCGTCTGGCAGACTTTGTATTAACAGTATTTATTGTATGTCAGACCTGCAGTGTTTAACCCTTGACAGAGTTTTAATTCAGTGTCATATTCAAAGTATTTAAAGGTGATATTGCTTGGATATTAATGTACAAATGAAATGTCTCCTAATACTGCTGAATAGGGGTGTATCCAGGAAGTTTCTAAATACTGCTAAATTTGAGCCAGTGATGATCTTGGGGTGTCACACCTAAATAAAAACCCAGGGAGGAAGCAGAGCCGGAATACAAAGTAGCTCGGCTCATTTTGCACAATAACATAACATATTTATTTGCCTCATCGTACCAGGGAACTTAAGGTGTGCTTCAAATTTCACCTCTGAACAAGACCACAACTCTTGATTCCACGAGACATGGTTATATCACGCCTCAGCTCCCTAATGGTTCCTGCAGTTAATCACATCAACAACAAACATATTTGGGATTGAGCATGAGCATGCTCCAGTGTCTATCTAGTCAACTCTTAGATTGTTTGCTACTTATGACCCAGTGGCAGCTGGTGGGAAAAAATAAAATAAAATGTTGGTGGGGCTGATGTGCCAATAGATTTTCCTTACTATTCCAGTGTAAGAATTCAAATGAACAGTAAAAAAAAAAAAAAAAAAAAAGTCTATACTTCCAACATTTTTCATACAGCAAGATAGCATAAACGGTTGAATTAGTTAAAAGTAAAAAGTATGTTCAGTAACTTACAAAGTATGAAGAATTTAATTATTAAATTAGTGTCAACAATTGTGAAAAACACCAAACTAATGTATGATCACCTGCCTGCAAGAAAGTCTGGACAAAGAAGAAAATCAATTGATTGACAAAAGACAGTAGAGGCCTTTATAACAACAACAACAACAACAACAAAATATAATAACAAACTGGTATAAGATGAAATAAATGCTAACATAAAATTGACCCTGAAATCATGACTTAATCAGGTTCTGCTGGCCGCCACAGTGGCCACTGAAAGCCATCTTGAGCTTAGACAGGTCAGAAAAGCTGTCATTGTGTAAGGCGACTTTTCTTTTCAATGTTCATGATCACAATAGGTTTCTTAGTCCAAGAAAAATCAAAAGCGGGTTGTTTTGAGAATTTTGTTAAAGTGTGCTTTGAGAGTCATCTCAGAGTTTTACTCTGATCTTCAAATGAGTTTTTAACAATGATGAACAGCTTACATATGGAATTTGCTCAAAATAAACAGTTTGCCATCTATCACATTTATTCCATGTCTTTTACTCTCTGTATCCAGTGTGTTAGGTATTCTCCTCCAAAGAAAGTCTATTTTGTAAAAAACAAACAAACACTTTTAGTGCTTTTCAAAAGCCAGCTGAAGAAAACTGTTGCTTCTTTTCAGCAAGGTATCAATCAACGATACCCCAAACATCAATAAATCGAAGGTTTAGAAACCATTTAAAGTGGGAAACACAGTCCATCAATATGTACAACTTTACAACCATCCGTTGAGAACGTTATGTGGTAGAGTATCACTTAAAAGTGCTAATTTTTGGACGGGAAGAAAAAATAATGCCAATATCTGTAATTTCTTCGAAAACAAAAAAGGTTGCAATGCATTCACCCACCTTAGTCAATACTTTGCCACCTGTTGCTGCAGTTGCAGCATTTTTGCTGTGGGACTTTACCAACTTTGCACGTCGATAGGCTAGAATTTTAACCTAGTATTCTTCTTTGAAAAGAAAGTTGATGCTTCGATCAATTCCAGTGTAGCTCTGGGTGGATGTTTAGGGTTTGTTTTTTTTTTGTGTGTGTTTTTTTTTTCTGGGAGGTGAACCTCTGGAACCAATGTCAGGATCTTGCAGCCATTTCCTTTATTTTAGCCCTGCCTGTTTTCTAACAACTCTGAGAAGCTTTCCAGTCTTTACAGAAGAAACCGCATCATTCCACCACCATTGAGAGGGTGTGTCCCATGTCATGATATCATTAAAGAAGTAAATTGTGCTTTATTCTTATTCCAGTCAGTTATTCACATATTTGAAATGTTTTCTAAAAAGAAAACTGAAACTTTAGCCAAAAAGCATCCATTTAAATGAAATTTGTAACTGTTTCATTACCATGAAGTCAGCACAGGAAGGATTTGGGAATATTTTTTTTCCTCCTAGCCACTTAAAATATCATTGCACATTAAAATCAATAGTAATGCTGAAAGTTGAAATTGTCTTAGGCAAAAACACAGTCATTTCACCTTTGTAAAACTGTGTAACCATAGAATCTATATAACCTCAGGTTGCCGAAATAGCTGATAAAATCTTAAAAACATCACTTACCACCAGGATGGAAACCTGCAGTTTCATTGTTTCATCTCTTGGTCATGTCACACAATAAACATGCCTAATAAACATGTAATCAAAAGGCTTTAGTGAATATCTGCATAGTCAAGTTTATACTAAAGAGAAGAATAATAGCTTGGCCTAAATCACTAACTCAGGTCCTCTGAAAGCTGAACAGCATGGCTGCTGGCTACACACACGCACACACACACATACACACACACACACATACATATTCAGCAGAGAGTGAGCATCTGGCTTGATAGGAGATATTACCAGCTTTTCTCCATGAAATATTCAAGATTCAGTGATAAAAACCAGTCAAAATGAGCTGCTTTATCTTCATTCAAATTCAAAAATACTTTATTGATCCCAAATGGAAATTAAATTGTTCTCTACTTAAAAACAGCATTGACTAGTTCAAAGTTGTTAAAAATATGAGCTCCACTTATGAACACACTGAGTGCTGCTTCACAGTTTGGCTGGACTGATTCACATGGTTGGTTTTCTGTTTTGCCTTACTTTAACATGGTTTTATATCCAAATCTTACCTTGAGATTTTCCACATGGTTATGTCCAAATGGGAAGAGTCATCCTTGGTTCATGAGAGTCTATTTTCCCACTACTGCAGTCTGACAAGCCTTGAGTTGGATTTATACAGAGATGAACTTTCACACATGTTGACTCGATGCTGCCAGTTAGGTCACTTCTGGAAAAATTTGGATGCCACTGGTTTTATTTAGACGTTTTAGAATAAAGAAAATGCAGCTGCACACCACACTTTTCAGATTTTTATGTTGGTAGGGGGTAGGGGAGAGAAAAAGAAAATAATTTATTATTTGTGTTGGTCTGATATAATAATCAATTGTGGCTTGACCAAATGTGAAATAATTAAAGGGGTTTGAATACTTAAAAAAGACACTGTAAAATATAAGTTTCATGTTGATTGGAGGAAGAAAGAAACATCTATTTTTTAAATTATATTAGTCTTTTCATTCTTGTGAGCTTGTGTAAGCAGCCTATCAGCCATCAGTGAGGTCAATGAGCTCAAATTACAATTGATCCTTTCAAAAATGACTGCAGGACACCTGGGAGAATAGGGACATTTTATTTTTCCAGCTCAAAGAGAGCTGCTCTAATGTGCTATAATAAAGGAGGACTCATGCTCTGTCAAGTGAGCCCCTCCTCAATTAAAATTAAGCTTAAACATCAATAGATTGAGGGGAAAAGGATTAAGGGTAAAAAAAAAAAAGACCTGACTGCTGCTTTCCTTTTCCTCAGCTTGTATAGGTGGAGCTGGTTGCAGGCTTTGCCTGCATAAATCTGTGTTCCTCTGACCACAAAAGAGCCACTGTAAAAACAGCAATTCACTGGTTGCATGCATCTGCAAGGACATTCCAAGGTTTAGCTTTGTAAAGAAGTATTTATCCGTTTGCCTTGAAACCAAGGAAATTATCCCTGCCATGACCATTGCCCTTGTTATACAGACAAAAAGAAATGGTTTCAAGGGTTTAAAATAATCAAAATAAGTTGTAATTCATTGTACAGGTCATATTGTGTCTTTGAAATGAACATTTTAAAATCTTTTCTTTCATGTCTAAGCTCAGTTGCTTAGGAGATTTACATTGATAAACACGGACCATCTACAGAAAGAGAACATTAAAGCTGGAAGGCAATGAAAATAAACCTGTGAAAGTGACTTTAATGCAAAGCGATTCAGTCTGAAACTCACAGTGATGAAATCAATAATTCATTTCCAATTGGGAATAAAAGGTATTATTTCAACAAAACATAGAGCTGGTAGTTTATTGTTCAACTGATTGAGAATAAAGTTGTGAATCCAAATAAGAAATTTCAGTAATCTTGTTCAAAGAAAAAAGTGAAATGCACAAATGACTATATGTTATCTAGGCTCTTAACACGCAGAGTGAAATATTTCAACCAATGTTTCTGTCACTTTCAAATCCTGAAATGAAGTTTCTTTGAAAATCACAATGACACACAAGGCCATTAAGAAGGCAGAGAAATGTCAACTTACAGCAAGTTGACATGTACTGTATTGTATGATATATGCGCTCAACACTAGGCTGGGGCTCTTTTCGCATGAATTGCCGCATCAGCCTGTGGCACTGAGGAGGAGTTATGGTTTGAAAGGTTCCTTCAATCATGACCCTCAGCTCATCTGTATTGTTGTGCGTGGTATTTCTCATCTTCCTGACAATACCTCAGATTCTTTGTGGGGTGTAGGTAAGGAGGGATTTCTGGCCACTCATGCTCGGAACCAAGATCATTAAAGCAGCCATTGGTACTTTTGCTAGTGTGGTCAAATGGTCAGTCATCCAGGAAAATAAACTTCCCATCGTCATTAAACTTGTAAGCAGAGGGAAGCATGAAGTACTTCAAACTTTCCTGGGAGATGGCTGCACTGACTTTGAAGCGCAGAGGACCAACACAAGCAGATGACACGGTACACCACATTATCACTGACTTAGGAAAATTCACACTGATTTACAAAAGTATTCATAAATTCACATTGACCTCAAAGATGGACTTCAAACTACTGATGAAGAGTCCAGTTTGTTTTCTCCCAGGCTCGTGTTAAAAACCTTTGACTTCGGTCATCCTTCGGGAAAAGCTTAATTACAACCAACTCTATTTTTTAAATAAGTTGGTCAAAAAAAAAAAAAGATTTTAAAATGTTATTCAATAACATAGGGTTTCAAAAATAGGGACAAGGAAATCAGTGTATTAAGCAACAACTACTTTCAAACACGTAGTACTCATTTGTTCAGATTATGGCATTTATAGTGTAAATATAAGATATGCGAGATGAAATTTGAATTATTGTATTTTTTTTCCTCAGCCAAAACAGTTTTACAGTCTTGCTTCTCCAAGAAGGAAAACTATAATCTGTGGTTCTCATAGATTTTACGGGGGATCTTTCCTTTATCCTTTATGATTCAGAGTTGTGCAACATGACAGAAACTCAGTCTTTGGGATGTGAATTTCTGAATCAGGTACTGTATGAATAAATAATGGATTATATTTTAAGACCAGCTATTGTCCCATTCCCACAGTGCCAAATCCTGCTGTTTTCTGAAATTTCACATGCTTGAGATAGACTATAGTTTCTGTTCTAGTGACGCAGCATCCACGGTAACAACTGACGGGAGAAATTTATGCTCCAATATAAAAAAATAAAAATCACACGAGGAAGAAGAATGTACTGACCACAGTTTTGTGGCAAATTTCCAATATCTGGTTTAGGTCTCAATTTTAGAAACTACAATCAATAACTTTGAGAATTTAGTTTTTCCTATAAGAATAGAATTTGTATTTGGCTTCATATTTAATTGTTTATGTTAAAATAAAACATCACATTTCCTAAAAACAAACAACAGCACAGTCTATTAGATGTCTCTCTGAAACCTATAAATAATATCCTCCAGGATCCAGTGTCTTCTTTTGAATTTTCAGTCACCTATAACCTGAGTAAGTGCCATCAACACAAAATACAGACAACTGTAATCTCCAAGTCAGTGTTAGGATTTCGATCTGGAATGTATGGTGAGGATCCATACATATAGTAGGCCTATATAGGCCTCTTTCTAATAGTCGCTATTAGAAAGAGGCCATTTCACTGACAGCCCATCATGAATTACAATATAGACTAAGCAACAAGCAATTAAAAGTGCTTTTCATCTCAAATGTCCGCATCAAAATCATCCATAATTATTACCATAACATACTGGAATAAAATGAGAATTAATCTAACAAATGAGCTTTTTAGTCTTGATTTATAGAAACTCAGATACAGTGTGAGCTGAAATATTATGTTCAAGCTTTTTCATCACCGAAACTAAACGTCTTCCTTCTGTCATCATATGAGTCCAGTAGCTCCCATTGGATTTGAGACCTTACTATGAGCTGACCTCCTGAACTCCATTCATCTCCTTGCATTCTTCAAGCGCTCTGGACTCTGTCAAGGTTCATAGGAACCTCCATTCTGTTTTACGCTTTGTCTCAGATGCTAGTATGAAGGTCAGACATTTGGTTCTGGCATGTTTTCCCAAACCTCAGACAAAAGGTTAAGTTTCCAGCTCAAGCATTCTTCTGTAGCAATGCGCTTTCTCCAATCAGTCATCTCTGGCTGTTCTAGGACTTCTGGGAACATGGGCTTATCAGCAGAGGAGTGACCTGTTCACTCCTTGTCAGAGAGCCTTTTTTCTTTTCTTTTTAAACTTATCTTTCCCTTTGAAAACTTTCTGTTAAAAAGGGAGAAGAAATTACATTGATATCTCATTCTTTATGTACATCTTTATATCTTTGCTCCTTCTCCCAAAGGAAAATAGATACATGTATCACTCATGAAGAATGCATAATGTTTGGGGGCAGTGAAAGCAAAATGTATGAGGAATACATGAAGCTTGGGGAATGTCAAGGAAACTCGTGCAAATGCACCACAATTTGGTGTGCATCTTTGCTCCTGACTGACTCTCGCAACACTGTCACTTATTTACATCACCGGCTGCACGTCCTCGCTGCAGCTCCACCACAAACTAGATAGTTGTATTGTTCAATGACCTGCTGTCCCGTTACTCTTGGCTGATCCCTCCCTGCTGTCCCTCGGGGTGATTCGGTTTGCCAGCCCGATTGAGCCTGTGCAGTCATTCGGATCCAGCAGAAGCACCCAAACAAAGAAATATAAAACTTTAATCTGGAGCGAATTGTAAACTTGATACGAGTTTAGTTTAAAAGACGTAATTTGTCACAGAAAAGGGCACTATCACCAGCCATCTAATAAAGTCTTGCTTTGGTGAAACTAGAACTTTTTATGTTCCAGTTGTTTTATGTTTAGAATGGTTTGTCTTTGTCAGAGACAGAAGTGCTCTCTGTCCTCCATTTGGTGAGGCTTAGTGTCTCTTAGTCACCTCCTTGGATGATTTATCTAATTTAATTGTCCATAATAACCTTTTTGTTGTTGTTGTGCATTCAGTAAAGTATATTGAATCTTCTTTGACGTTAGTTTGAATATGTCATTAAATTTAATAGGCGCTAGCTGGCCGCAGAGTGTCGGCATTAGATCACTTGAAGCATTGCAGATCCGAGTTTTCCAGAAATATGTATAAACTGGGAAACTTTAGAGTTCATACACATTACTTGCCCTTAGTATCTTTCAAGAGCTATGTGCAAATCTGTTTTAAGATGGATAAAAGAGTCCAAATTATGGCTCAGCAATAAAAACTAAAAATCATGACCACATACATTTTATTCAGTTAAAAAGTAGACTAAAAAGTTGAGTTAGCAGACAGCTTTGGCTTGTGATGGACTGGTAAAGTATACACAGCCCTAAAGACTGTGGGTGTAAAAGGATGGATGAGAACAACCCAGGTTTCTGCACAAAACTGGCATACTACCGAGTATGAAAGATTTATACATTTCATACATTTTCATTGCCATCCACTTTTATTGAACCAAACTCGGAAATATGTAAAAAAAAAAAAAAAGAATAATAATAATAAATTATCTTTTATTGCAATGGCACAGCCTTGTATAGCACTGAAAATTTGGAAAAACACAACTTTTAATTTAAATGAATCAGGCAAAAATAAATAAATAAATAAATAAATAAATAAATAAATAAAAATCCCACATTAAGAATTCATTGTTGTAACAATGTCAGAAGTGAGAAAGAATTGGCAAATGTAACTTAACAAGAATAAATGTAGTTTAGTTTTATTTATTATTTACTTCTTGAGTTTGATCAAAGTGTCCAATCATTTTTAATTAGTAACTCACAACTTATTGTGCACTAGGATCTGAATATTATGTGGCCAAGGGCGTAGGTTCGGTCTAAGTTTTGGTGGGGACCTTGACACCCCCCCCGGCAGCACAGTGAAATGCCCAAGAGCACCGAACATTTTTGAGAAGGGGGGGGGAAACCACATTGGCTTAATAACCCCTCCCCCCAACCATAACCATATCATACATCTTGTGTATACAACCAGATACAGTCATACTCAGCAGATCAGTTCAAGAACACTTTACTTTTTCCTTTACAAAATTCAGCAAACGTTACAAGTAAGATCAAAAGAAATATCCTCTGGATACAGCAAACACAATTGCAGATAAGAAATCAATAATAAAATAAAATAATATATTGCACTAACAAAAAAAATAAACATGAATAAAATTCTCTGTATTATTGCAATGTTTGTTGCATGCATGTTGCATAGATATCTAACTCATGGGTCCACTCACTGTACTTACAGCCGACGTAGCGAAATAACTTCTAATGTCTGTCCTTTTCTTTTTTGGTGGCGACATGGTCTCGGAGACTCAGAAGGAGACGCGTGTGCCCAGCTAGCCGCCGCCTTTTGCAGCTAATCAAAGAACGTCCGACGATTCAACTGACTCCCCCTCCCCCCCCCCCCCCCCCACCACCGCTCCGACACCGGCTCCGCGGCTCATAATAAATGTCAAACTAAGAAGCTTCTGTTCCGCGCACCGCCTGTTGCTGCTAATCAAAGATCGTAGATCCACGTTCTTTGAGCCAATATGGCAAAAATTGGTCGGGACTTTTTCATATCCCGTGAATATTGGTCGGGACATGTCCCTACCGTCCCTACCCAAACCTACGCCCATGTATGTGGCACATATCAACATTTCTCTATTTCAAAAAAGACACCAATTAAGTTCATGCAAATGCGTGTTAATCATCAGAAATGTGGAATTTGTCTACAAAAAACAAACAAACAAAAAAACTTCTAACTGGCCAGTCAGAGCAACTAAAATTGAAAATTAATAATTTCAAAACAAATGGAAACATGAAAAACACATTAAACAATGAACCAGGTTTATCTTGACATCCTTCATAGGTAGCAGCTCATGATGAGAAAACTGCAGCAGTTTCCATAACAACTGTTAGATGCTACATACATGCCAGTTGTTTACTTCAGAGACACACCAGAAAAAGTTACTGAATGCTACATAAACTTCAACATTGTGTGTTTTGATCAGGTGAGATCAAAATTTAGCTTTTCTGCAGCAGACACTCCAATTAAGTTTGGCTTAAAACAAAAAAAAAAAAATAAATATGCAGAAACACAACTCATGCCTAGGACTAATTATGATGGAGGATCTATTATGCTGTGGGCCTGTATGTCTTCCAAAAAACCATGGTAACCTTGTTAAAAGTCCATCACATCATAGACTCTTTGGAATAGCATATATTTCAAATTAAAATGTGGTGGTCGTTCCCAGAAAACAGGATAACAATCCAAAACATATGGCCAAATCAACACAACAATGGCTCACTAGACATAAAATCAATCTTCGTCCATGATGATCACAGACTTAAATAGTATAGAGAACCAGTGAGCTGTGGAGCAGAAAGCATAAGAACAAACACAGGACAAGAGAAATGATTAAAAAAAATATTGTTTTCTGTGTGCTCAAGGCTTGCAAAATGTTGAAGTCCAAGATCTATTGTTTAAATATGTGTGTAGAAAGCGCCAATAGGAGGGCAGCAATATTTATGTTACCTGTATATTGTAACACTTAAGGGCTGGGCAGTTAACTGCGGCTACAAAAGCAGCATCAGAAGATTGTCCTTTAAAAGAGCCTGAGGTGTGAATGAGGAGGCAGCGCTTTTAGTTTTGGTGTATATATATATATGTTAAGTGATCAGCATAAAAACATAAGGCAATTAGAGTAGCACAATGAGAGAAACAAGATAGTTGACTCAGAATAAATTAATTCCAAAAATCATAAAGTTCATTGTCCTTCTTCTAGCTCACCATCTTCATATCCAGATGAGGATTCTGGTCCAACAGGAAAAAAAAAAAAAAAAAAGAACGACCTAAACGTTCCAGGTAAACAGCGTCAACAATTCTGGCTATACAACGCTCCGTAGATTCAACGATTTGGATCAATTTGTGTGGAAGACGCCAACAGCAAGACACAACCACAGTGAAGACAGGTGAGGAAGTTCAAACTGCGAGCTGGAGGCGGGGCTGTAAGTAAGTTAGCATAGTTTTGGGTAACTAAATTTCTATCTTGGGCTTTTTCCTCCACTGAATGAATTGACTCAAATAAAAGCTAGCAATTTTCCACATGTTTTTCTAATGCAGCAGTGTGACGCTGATGATCCTCTTTACAAGTCTTTACCAAGGCTGCTAATGTAGAGTGTGCTTCATTCAAAACAAATAAAGTTAGGTTATTTTAAAACACAAAGTGGAAATTCTGTGAAGCCTTTAAGCTTTAAATCAGCAGCAGGTTAGTGAGTTTTAGATTTCAAGTGTTTGTAAAATTTCAAATTACAGACCCATTCAGTGAACTAGAATACTATTGAAAGGTTCATTTATTTCAATAGCTCATTTCACAAAGTGAAACACTTTAGCAAGATTAATTACATTGATTACAGATTAATTATTTCTGCTTAATTATGGTATTCCTTTAACAAGTAACCCAAAATTTGAGATTAGAAGATAATAAAAACAGTAAAACAACCATAATAATAATAATAATAATAATTAAACATTTGTAGTACAAATATGCAATGAAAAGTATGTTCAAGGCACGTTTAATCAAGAAGTTGCCCTCAATGGAACATATTGAATATGACTGTATATGAAGGATTTGACGTCACACTAATTAGTCACCATTCATCTAAAAAAAAAAAACATGGTCTAAGTAATCATTAGGTAACACAGGCATCTAAAAGACATCTCATTCTGACTCGGGAAACATGAACATGGCACTTTATCATCTCAGTCTGACCTGCTGACCCCCAGACAGGCTGCACAGTGAGCTGATGACCGCAGGAATATTTAACAAGAATTACAAGCAGTTTCCTTTGGTCTGGCTCTCTAATTAGTCTTTTTCATGTCTATTAAATTCTCTGTGGCCTCTCCAGTGATGCACGAAGAAAAAAAAAACAAAAAAAAGACATCTATAGCTCTGACACTTGCACTGTTCTACAAAGACATTTTATCAGACGGATCAAATAAAACCATGACTTTTATAAATATTTCACCAGAGAGTATTCTAAGGGCTGGAACAATATACTGGAAGGGCATTAAGTGAAGTTGTTAAACCTGCTGACATCAGATTAGGGCTCCTATTAGGAAATCATTAAAAAAGAATTGAATTAGTTCTTTGCTCTTCCATGCGTTTGGTTAGCATGGAGGAAAGAAAATTTAGAAAAAAAGATTTGTGCTTTTTATGTCTAAAACTAAAATGCTAGAGCAAAAAGCAGAGTGACCATATCCCCAACATCCTCATGTCATAGTCGTGTGTTTTAAAAACATTCTATTTTGTAAAAGTAATGTAATAGTTAATAATGGTTTGTATTTATATTATTTACAGAGATAAAAGATCTTAAAAATGCCTACATGTTGAGCTTAATTCGGTTTAATTCATATTGCATTTTTTGAATGGCAAGTTCTGATCTTTAAATGTCAGGACATTCAAAAGTGCAGTTATGAAACTTCTTTCTTTTGTTAAAGCCCTTTATTATAGAAATTTTATATAACTAGTTTCATGTAGATTGTCTTTAATTTACAGATTTTTTTTTTTAAAGCATGACAAAAGTCTACCAGGGTTATGGCCAATTTTTAAAATGAATACAGCTTCATTAACCGAAATGAAATTATGCAAAACAAATGCATGGATGAATTCTTAGAATCCGAGTATGGAAATGTGTGCAATTTTACAAATAAAACCATATAAGAGAGTCGTCAAATCAGAAAGGATATACAGCAGAAAATATATAGAGTCTCAGAGTCTCAGGCGTGTTATTGCTTTCCTGCGTTGGTGGAAGAGGTTGCGCAGTTATGGACAGACACTTAGTCATACAGTCAAAAAAGACAGATCAGATGTATGCTACACCAATTAAAGAGGAAATCCGCTGTGGCTGTCAGTCAGAGTGCAGCACAAACAGGCCGAGACCGCGGCGTGTAATACCTGTGAGCTCTCAACCACTGCCGCTCTGCTGTAAATCACGTTTGCACAAAGATGGGTTGATAACTCTCTTGATTATATGACAAGGAAACAAAAGACTTGGCGACTTGATTTATTGATATGGCAGCTGAATTGATATGAATATATATGCCTCTTGCAGGTTCTCAGCTTTAATGTTGCCCTCAATTTTGATTATCCCTAAGCCACCGCAAAGATTTGAGCCAAACAGCCATCCGAGCAGAAGAAAGTTAGCTCTTGTCTTTNACATCTATAGCTCTGACACTTGCACTGTTCTACAAAGACATTTTATCAGACGGATCAAATAAAACCATGACTTTTATAAATATTTCACCAGAGAGTATTTTAAGGGCTGGAACAATATACTGGAAGGGCATTAAGTGAAGTTGTTAAACCTGCTGACATCAGATTAGGGCTCCTATTAGGAAATCATTAAAAAAGAATTGAATTAGTTCTTTGCTCTTCCATGCGTTTGGTTAGCATGGAGGAAAGAAAATTTAGAAAAAAAGATTTGTGCTTTTTATGTCTAAAACTAAAATGCTAGAGCAAAAAGCAGAGTGACCATATCCCCAACATCCTCATGTCATAGTCGTGTGTTTTAAAAACATTCTATTTTGTAAAAGTAATGTAATAGTTAATAATGGTTTGTATTTATATTATTTACAGAGATAAAAGATCTTAAAAATGCCTACATGTTGAGCTTAATTCGGTTTAATTCATATTGCATTTTTTGAATGGCAAGTTCTGATCTTTAAATGTCAGGACATTCAAAAGTGCAGTTATGAAACTTCTTTCTTTTGTTAAAGCCCTTTATTATAGAAATTTTATATAACTAGTTTCATGTAGATTGTCTTTAATTTACAGATTTTTTTTTTTAAAGCATGACAAAAGTCTACCAGGGTTATGGCCAATTTTTAAAATGAATACAGCTTCATTAACCGAAATGAAATTATGCAAAACAAATGCATGGATGAATTCTTAGAATCCGAGTATGGAAATGTGTGCAATTTTACAAATAAAACCATATAAGAGAGTCGTCAAATCAGAAAGGATATACAGCAGAAAATATATAGAGTCTCAGAGTCTCAGGCGTGTTATTGCTTTCCTGCGTTGGTGGAAGAGGTTGCGCAGTTATGGACAGACACTTAGTCATACAGTCAAAAAAGACAGATCAGATGTATGCTACACCAATTAAAGAGGAAATCCGCTGTGGCTGTCAGTCAGAGTGCAGCACAAACAGGCCGAGACCGCGGCGTGTAACACCTGTGAGCTCTCAACCACTGCCGCTCTGCTGTAAATCACGTTTGCACAAAGATGGGTTGATAACTCTCTTGATTATACGACAAGGAAGCGAAAGACTTGCCGACTTGATTTATTGATATGGCAGCTGAATTGATATGAATATATATGCCTCTTGCAGGTTCTCAGCTTTAATGTTGCCCTCAATTTTGATTATCCCTAAGCCACCGCAAAGATTTGAGCCAAACAGCCATCCGAGCAGAAGAAAGTTAGCTCTTGTCTTTCATCAGGACATATGAGATCCGAGCTGGAAGCTCGTATCTCAGATTGGAAGCTCACTCTCAAAGGAAAACGACAAGCTGGCCTGAAACGTACCCATTCATTGACAGTGCGTATAATTGGAAAGGGGATATAAAAGTCTTTGATATGATTTAAAGGCAAACTGATTTGCAGACGCAATCCAGGTAGTTATGATGCACAGCAAGACCACTAAGTGGATCACTGAATAGAAGCATAAGCCTTTTGAGTGAATGCAAATCAGGCAGGTGGGAGTGGGGACAACTCACACACTCACACACACACACGCAATCGCACAACCAATGTCAAAGTGCTAATACTCAAAGCATTCAGAGAAAGACCATGCTAACTCCCATGCACTGGACCTGGTGGCCCGTGGACAGGCATTCAGCCTCGCTTATTAGCGGCATTTTCCAATTACAGTGGATCTGCCTGCACATCCAGCATCACAGTTACACAGAAGCCATTGTTCAGAGTGCTCTGTCTGCGTTCCAAAAGAAGCCTGGGAGAACGGCTGTGAAGGATTTCACGTTTTAGGGTGAACAATAGCAGCTGGAAACAAGAGTCAGATCCAGAGGTCCAGGTGAACCGGACCGTCTGTGAGAACCAGCCAGGAGATTGCGAAGCGCAGAGGAGAGGAGTGGGCAAAACGGTTAAGACCAGGACTGCTGCTATTGTTTGCAGATTCAGGGGGGAAAAAAAAGGGTTCCAGTCCGGTTCTGTGGCTGACAGCTGAATTCCTATAACAGCTAAGACATACTACAGGGATAACTCACATTTTGTGAGGTCCTGTGAATTAAAAAAAAAAAAAAGTAATTTAAGCTATTCAAAAAAGCTTCAACTGAACGTATTCACATTGCATGACGGCAATGCTGTATTTAAGGACATTAAACAGCTACAGTTTCACAAGAGGCAATTTGTTCAATTTGTTGCTTTTTCTCAGCAAAACTGTTCACAAACTTGCATTGTAAACTTACAAGGCTGTACAAATCCAATTTGTTGGCCTGCCTATAGGGCATAAATAGTGAAGTTAGCTTTTGGATTTTGCAACAGGCAACGTCATCAGCTTCACTTCCCTGGCTGAAGAAGAGTCCTGACAGCTTACCATGTGGTTAGGATGACGAGTGCTGATGTGCTGTGTTTGCATCATCATTTCTGCAACAGCACTGACGATGTAAAACAAACTTAACAAGGTCTTGTAAAAGTAAAAGTGTAGATGTTTAATACCTGATACTAAAATCAGCTAAAACGAGGCCTCCCATCTGACTGTTAATGTTCTCTTGCTCTGAGATTTTCCTCCCTTATATTTTCAAGTCTTTCTGTCCCAGAAACCTCCAGAGATCCTAACTATCCCCTTTGTAATGCATTTACATTAATAAACCTTTTTCTTTTCTTTTTTTTTTTTTTTTGCAATAAAGAACAATAAGATGGGGGAATTTTTGTCTGTGGTGAGATGAAGAAGAACTAAACAAGGAGATTCTTAATAAACAGCAAGAAAGACCACATGAATGAAGAAAAATGTGGCCTGAAAGGGTTGTCTGCATGATGAGGTGGGGAAAAAAAAATAAAATAAAAATCATTCATAATCAGAAGTAAAGGAACATGTCAATGAAAGGCCAAAACTAATGGCCGCCCAGGCACTACACTTGTGTGTACAGAGCACAAGTTGGTAAGTGGTTTTAAAAGCACCAGGGAAGACGTGTCCCTGCTGCGTTCCTACACTAAGAGGAGTGAAACAATTGAAGCATGCACTCGAAGGCACTCAAACGTTTTCAGATGGCTGTAAAATAAATGCAGAGGAGAGAGAAGGTGTGTGTGTGTGTGTGTGTGTGTGTGTGTGTGTGTGTGTGTGTGTGGGTGTGTGTGTGTGTGTGTGGGAAGGAGACAAAGCTTGGCATTGTCCACAGCTGTACCTACATTAATATGTTTATTAGTGTGTGCATGTGCTGCTGCTGTGTAGTGCATTTTATGAGATCTCAGAGGTATGAGTGTTTTAGTGCTTTCTCCACATGGATTTGATACCCAGAGAAAAAAAAAAAAAACACAGGCAGATGCCAAAAGCTCACTAGTGTCTGACATTCAGGTTCACCACGATCCCAGATGGAGCTGAACTAACAGTACAAGACATGATGACACAGTGAAAGATTGATATCATAGCAAAATATCCTTTGTAATTATTTATGGCAGCTCCAAATTTAATTCTAAAATATGCTCAGTAATATAGATATAAAATAATAAGGTAACTGTTAGTTTTTGTTGAAAGGATATCAGCTTTTCTCCTTAAAAATCCCCCCAAAAACAAACATATTTATTTGCTAAGCTTGCTGTTTGAAGTCCATGCATATATGCATGACTGCTCATAGGTATGTGCGCACATGCAAGCGTTAGGGTGGTGGAGGGCACAGGTGCCATGTCGCGGTTTGGTAAAGAACCCGACTGCAGAGATGGATGGAGGATAAACAAAGTACTTTTAATAAAAAAAAGTAAAGGAAAACTTTCAATGGGAGTTGCTGGGAGATCAGTTCAGGTC
Organism: Poecilia formosa; assembly: GCF_000485575.1. Taxonomy (NCBI): domain Eukaryota; kingdom Metazoa; phylum Chordata; class Actinopteri; order Cyprinodontiformes; family Poeciliidae; genus Poecilia; species Poecilia formosa. The sequence continues at coordinate 478,552 of NW_006799945.1, forward strand.
TAGGAAGCCTGGATACCAAACGGGTAAGACAAGAGGCGGCAGGATAACAAAAGAAACTAAAAATGGGTAAGAAAAGCCACACTCAACCCAATAAATTAAACTGAACTCTCACCACAAGCTCAAAATAATAAATGTCTACTTTTTTTTTTTAATTATTATTATTTAATTGCTATAGAGACAGAATAAAACATGTACTGAAAGATTTGTGGTGGCACATATATAGAATTGATATTTAATTGCATTTTCTGTCTGAGGGAGAAGGCTTTTTTAAACTTCTCATCCCCATTATGCCCACAGTATTTTTTCTTAAATAGCAATATATCTAATTCAATGATAAAAAGATAAAAGCAAAACCAGGATTTCTGTCTCAAGGACAGTCCCATTGTGAGAACTCACATTGTGCGATCGCAACAATAACAAAGTTCTGCTTGACTTTTGAGAAGGATGGCATTTTAAATGGCAGCGTTTATTCTTAAAATGTTCTCCTCACAGGACCATATGATTTTCCCACTTACACTTACAGTGGGTTCCACTGCAACATTTGCATTGGGAAACATTGTAGCACATGCTGACATAACTCTTGACAATGATTCTCTGGAAGAGTCTCTCCTCATCGTGTTTCTACTCAAACCATTCACCTTTCTCTGGTCCCTTTCCCCCCTATTTCCTCCTCAGTCGTTACATCTGTCCATACCTCTGAATAGAGTGGAGAAAAATCAATGCCAAGATACCATGTAATGCATTCTTGGGTGAAATTGCCTGCCACTTTGCATTGCAATCAGCAGTCCTTTCAAAGCAGCTCTGGTATGTATTTTATTCACTCTTTTATTCATCATTAGTGAAATTGTCTGCATGGTGAGAGTCTATGACTTAACATAGTGAGAGGTATGGTTTGTTTGTGTTGCCTTTGCAGTAGCCTTCCCATTTTTATGTCCTTGAGCAAGAATCATTAGCCCGCATCAAATCACAGTGTAGTGAAACCATGAGTCTTGTGTGACTCATCGTACATCTGCTAATCCACAAAGCAGATATTTTCTGGCTCGTTCATACATTTACCATCACAATCTCACTTTTATTAGGGTTTAACTTTTCAGTTTTTTTTTATGTCTATGATTTGACAAAACAGCCTGTTTGACAAGAGCTGCTACAAAATAATTTTTTTTTTCCAGTGCACAGATCTAGTTCAGGAAAGACTTTTCTTTTGTCATCAATAAGAATTAAAGATTAAACCTTCAGCTGACACAGAGCCCCAGTCCAATACTACACAAAATCTAACAAAATCAATGCTGTGGTTATACACTTAAACACTCTGCATCTTGAGCTTGCAGTGAAATCAGACTCTACCTTCCATCAGAATTACATGGGGTATATTAGTCCAGTGATTGTGTCCCGGTCAGCAGTGATTCTTGCATGAATTGTGCTCTGAACAAACCCTGGTCTGTGCTCCATTATATCGACGGAACCACAGTCAACAAAGCACACATCTGCAGCCACAGCAAAACCCATTTTTGCAAAAAGCAGTGACATCATACAATGCAACTAACCACAATTATCGTTTCATTTCAAAACATTTTCATTGTACCAAGAAGTTTACTGTTGATAGAAAATAAAACTGACTCTCCTACAAAATAGTAATGCGATATAAAAAAGGATTTACAACGAAGCCATCTACTTCCTGATTGGCTAGACATTTATGTGCCGTTTATATTTGGAAAGATTTGTGTGAAGAAAAAAAGAGATTGCAGCAGCAGCTCCTTCAGGCATCTTGAAATGAAGGATGAATCAGACTTACGGAGGTCCACAATTCTCCTGATATCTTTCCTGATTTGTTTTAAATTTTCCATGATGTCAGAGAAAATACTACTGTGTTTTGGTATGCATAAAAAAAAAGAAAAAAAAAACATCTAAATGTGAAGTAACTCAAACGTTGTGAATTACCCTGTAAGAGGCTTGCAAGGCTTTCCCAAATGAATAAAGGCATGGCAAAATGTGTAAACTTATAAAGTTTAAATAAAGTATTATGTAGAAATACATCTAGCAATTTGAAACTGCAAAAAAAAAAAGAAAAAAAAGAAAACAGTTGCAGGGTTTTGAATGACAATCCATGCTAAGAAAAAATAAGAAATTATTCTACTGATGCTACTACCTAATGTAAGGCTGGATTTTCTAAATGCTAATTTGGAATACTTTGATTAAATTACCTACAACTATTGCCAAATGTACCTATAGAATACTGAACACCAGTTGTTTCATTTTCTTGTTTCTCCCTGCTTCACACCTGGGTAAACACTTGATTTCTGACTGCTGTGTCAATGCCTTGTGGTGAGATTCCCTCTGATATCTTACTTCCAGTTTCAATTTCTGTGGCAGATGGAGGGTGTCTGTTGGTCAGCAGAGATTTATCGTCTGGCCGTGCGTGTATCCTGAAAATGTCTCACCTATAGAATTCTGAGTGCTTCATTGGAGAAGTTTGTGTGAAAAGGAAACTTCTCTCTAGGCTTAAATTAAGAGAAAAGGTCAGAGTCAGATTGAACAAAATTAATCCTTCCAGGTTTCTGGTTTCCTGTCAATAAAAAGTGCTTAAAGAACAGAAACGGCTTGTGCTCCACTGTTCCACTTATTTATTGACTGAACGCCGAACAACCTTTCTGAAACTTGGACCTCGGCCACATCAATTGAAATGTAAATTTGGTCTGAAAAAAAACTAAAAACGACTGACCAATGAGGCCCACCTCGCCATTCGGTTCATTGAAAGGTCAAATTTATTTACTTTGTTTTCACTGTGAGGCTCAGGACAACTCCAACAAAATCAGATGGACATTTTTTCATCAGGATTACGAATATATTAATTAGTAGCTAGAAAAACAACATTAGGATGTAGTTGTAGGGGGACGTTTCATGTATTTTCCAGCACAATCAAGTAACTATGTTACTACTATACGCTGCATGTATCAAATACAACTTAAAAATAAATTTTACTTTCTAACTTAGCCTTTTTAATGGCAGGTTTTGCCACTAAGGGTGACGCAAACAGTTCAAATTATCATTTGAAAGATGCATTTTGTATTTACTCAGATTGCTCTTTTGTCTAATATCACACTATGATTATAAGTACAACAAATGATAAAGCAGAAAAAATATGAACCGTAAGGGAGCGGGCACGTTTTCAAGACTGGTTTATTATCCACACTGAGGCTTCAGAGCAATTAAGATCAAATATTTTATTTGCCTATTTACAATTTATTTCATACAACATAATTGTCTATAAAGTCTCATTAAACATAAATAAACAAGTTTAAGTGTTAGATTTATATGAAGATAAATCTTTTCATCTGCTCACTATCTTTTATTAAAACTCCCTGTGTACACTTGCACAGATACACTGTGACTATACCATAAATAACTTCAAATGTTTGCAGTTTGTGTTGAACCTGCTGTGCATACACATAATTGCGGTGTAATGATAATAGTTCTTACTGTGAACAATGGCCAACAATTGTTCCACACAAACGGAGCTAAGATTAGATCACACAGATGAGAATATAGTTCAGCTTATTTAAATGTGTAACATTTGGAAAACAGAAAAAAAAAAACTCTGCAAGCAGTTATGGTCCTGAAAAATCACTTTTTTTTAAAAGATAACAGCCAATTCTTTGCATGAATTCATCTGTTTTTAATGTGTGGTTTATGGTCTCCTTAGCAATTCTTCAGATCTGTTGTCTCTCAGATCCCAACGGCTTTTATGATGCTGTTGTTGAAGGGCTGCTTGAACACAAATGGAATACTTACAAGTTGTAGCTGTCAGTGTTGCATTTCAAACATGCCTGCTAGAATTATAAAGAACTTTGAGAGAGCAATTTTTATATTTGTAATAATTTAATGGAGTTTTTTTTTTTTTTTTTTTTTTTTTTTCTGGTGTCAGTAGCAACATGGACGTACAGGAACGTAGCAAATCTACGGTTCAGACTGCAGATGGTTTCCAAAGCAAAGGTAAACACTGGCAGAAGTGGAGAGCTTGAAAATCTGGCTCGGAAAAGCAGAATTTAATCACCATCTATTCCCGCAATCCAACGTTATTTTTTTTCTTTTGATAGAATACACAAAGGTGTAGAATTTGTGCCATCTCTGGGATGATTTCAGAACATTTATTTCACTAGCTTGGCTTGAATCTATCCAAGGGCAACTATCCTGCAGTATGAAATTTGCAATTTTTATGAAGACTCACCATTTTCCTAAATCTTACACGTGGGGCTATTTTTACTCCCATAATTATCTAAATAATGATTTTGGCAATAAATAAATAAGTAAGTAAGTAAGTAAGTAAGTAAGTAAGTAAGTAAGTAAGTAAGTAAGCCTGAAACTTATAATAAAAAGTATTTGTGTGGTTTTGACTCAAATCATCAACATGCACACAGAGATACACAAAAAGAGAAGTTTATCTTCCCCTAGTATTTCGGTTATTTATTAAGAAGTGAATTTTGAGGTGGCTCATCCATCCATCCATCCGTCCGTCCGTCCGTCCGTCCGCCCTAATATTCTGACACCAGTTCACACCCACTTTCACAGCCTTCAATACAATGTAATTTCTTTGCTCTTGTAATTTGCAGGCAGAGAAGCAGATAGTATTGATGGAAAAAAAGGAGAGTCTCTTTTCAATGGGTCAGTCTTGGGGAAGTTACAGGTCTTTGATTTTAGGTCATAATGTTGTGACTTTTTTACACTGATATGTTGTTCAGTATATTTTGCATTACAAGTGAGCGAGTTACAATTATATGTTAAGCATAATTTACATGATGATTATTATTAATTGAATTGAACATGATAGTAAGTACAAAGGTGAAGTGAATATATATTTAAGTGCGAGACATGATTTATTTGAATAGAAGAAGTCTTTTATTTTGAAGAATGCTTAACAGGATCTGGTTCTGTTTTGTCACTATCTTGCTTTTATTGATTTTTGGTTGCTAGGTTACGACCAGCTGTTGCCGTTATCAGCTGTCGCCGTTTTTCTCTTCAATAAAAACTGAACAGAAAGGTTCAGTAAAAGACATACGAGCCTCCGTCTTGTTTGAAGAAGCTTTACTCCGTAACACATAAGTCTTGATGATACGTTGCCAGTTTTTATAATAAGATTGTTTAACCACAAACCGAGCGTCTTTGAAATACATTCAAATATGAAAACCAACTTTGCAATAAACATTGAAGGAGCAATTCCACATCATTAAATACATCCACAGTGGTTTAAAAGTGTTTTCCTGGGCGGTGGAACAGTTGGTAGCACTGTTGCCTTGCAGCAAGAAGATCCTGGGTTTGGATCCCAGCCAGTGGTCTTTCTGCATTGGGTTACTTGTTCTCCAGTTGCCTGTGTGGATTCTCTCCAGGGTACTCTGGTTTCCTCCCACAGTCAAAAAAAAAATAAAACATGACTGTCAGGTTAATCAATACAAATTGCCTTTAGGTATAAGTGTGTGCATAAATGACTGTCTGTCCTGTGTGTTCCTGTGCTGCCCTGTAACAGACTGGCAACCTGTGTAGTGTGTTCCCCCCTGCAACCTCACTGCAGGTGAAGGGTTTTTTCTCAGCGCGGTACTGAATTAGGTGCCATTTCACCTAATTATGTTCACCTGCAGCACCTCTCTCTGCACAGATCTCGGCAAATTTAGTCCAAAGGAGCTCAAAGTCTCAGCATTTTTGTTTGGTCACTTTGAAGCGATCACGCTGAGGCCCTTAAGCTAAAAGTATGAGTATTTATGAGTCACTGAGACTTTTCTACAAAAAAACATGTTAAGATTCTATGAGTCGTTGCTTATAATTTTGTTTTCCTCTACAAACTGCTAAACTTCTCTTTGCATGACCAAATACATTTTGCATCGGAAGTGCATGACAAACTCACAGGGCTCCTCCTGAAACCTGTCAACATTCATAGTTTATAGATGTATGCACATCTTTCCAGCTGGGAGGGAGTGCATTACTGGTTTCTGTGTGCGGGGAACGATAACATGAGACAGTTTTGTTTGCGTGTTAGTTTGTTTGATTCATGTACTTGGTGAGATTCTGTTTCCTCTTTTACATCCTTCTTCTGGCTGATTATTTGATGGCACGGCGTATGATCTTCATCTGTGAAACAGCAATAACTGTGATGGCTTTTAAAAAATACAACAAATGACACTGAGCATGAAAGGCTTTGCGGTCCATCAGCAATGCAACAGAGCTCTAAATTCAAATCTTTGAAAAGCGTCCTTTTCAAAGATTTCAGCAACATCTTAATAAACCTACAACTTGTCTCTTTATCCTACACAGCAAGTCTGAATACAGTAAGACAAAATCATCCCTTTTAACTCAAACTACCACAAAGGAAAAGCCGGCGTGCCTTCCTGAATGTAGGAAGAGTATTAGGGACTGTAATCACAGTAAGTGGATTGTCTCTGTGCAGGTCAGAGTGAGTGGGAGAGAGTCTGAGCCACCATGTACCGAAGTTACAAGACTGAAAGACTGAGGGCACTTTTATCCCAGACAAGACAAATTGGTCTAATTAAAACAAGTGGCAACTGTTGCAACACCAAGAGGAATCTGAAAGAGGTTCCAGTTTAATTTTAGATAGATTAGGTAGATAGAAGGATTCATAGATAGATGTCTACATCGGTCTTCCCCTGCTCTCTGTTTACCAAAGGGAATTCTGCTCTTGCTTTGCCAATCACGTCTTAATTAGAGCACTGTGTCTTTGTCCACAGATGGCTGCCAGCTCTAGCAGCTTTACCCATCAAAGCCAGGTTCACTCTGCTTTCTTAAAAACCCGCTGAAGCTGTGAACCGTGATTATGCTAAAGTGTGGCAGTTTTTTTTTTGTTCTTTTCTTTTTTTTTCCCTTGAAGTTAAGCAATGAACAGCCGTAGCGCTGAAAAATCATATGGCACACGATGTCGAATCCTATCAGGGATAATCAGAAAACCTGACTCACCAAAATGTCTGCCTGTAAAACTATGAATAAGACATGAATTGCTTTTGGGAATGGAATCATTATTTTTCACCAGGACCTTTTTTTTTTTTTTTTTTTTTTCCCCCTCCCCTACACTCATTTCTTCACGTCTTACTGAATTACGATGCATTCACATCCCGCAGAACAAACAAATCACTCCCCTGCCCTCATGTTTCTCTCTAACTGCTCGCCCGAGTCACTTCGCCTGGCACGTTCTTTCTTTCTGCTTCAGTGTCTTGCTCCCCACACGTTTAGCCGCTCTCTGCCAGTATGAGTTAATGAAATTGCAAATGCCAGGCCGCAATTTGGTCTGGAATCAATCAGTGCAGATGTGATGAGTTTGACTTGATTACATATAAAATTCAGATTTATTGCTTGGCTGAGGCCTTGTGGTTATTCTGGTGGCCACTGGCAGGACTTTGAACAGGCAGGATGGACTTGCTGCTCTTATAACTTCTTGAATTGTTTGTTGTTTCGATGAGCCACTGGCACTAATGTGCCATTACGATTGTGAATGGCTTTCCCATTTCATCTGCCACAATTCAACAGTTGTGTGAATATTTCCAGGCTCTGTTGTGCAGTTATAATAAGACTCAAGCGGAAGATTGGATAGCAAACAGCGTATTGTTTTGTCCTAAACTCTATTTTTGGACGTTTTGATTAGAATATCAAATACACATCTGAGATAAAAGTTAGTGTGCAAAGCTCATTTAAAGAAGATCAAATTGAGTTTTGGCACTGATCAGAGTACAATAAATTGAGCCCATAAATTAAGTTACTGTTCTATTAAATCTTCTAAAGAAAAAAAAAACCTTCTTGTAAGAACTGGATGTTTCAAGAAATGTCTTCAGATACATAAAAAAAATGACTTAAAAGTATGCATGGACACCTGTATGGCTTTAAAGACAGAGGTAGGACCCCTTGGGTTTCCAAGCTATGACTTTTGCAAGAGTTAACTTTAATACTTCAATACTTCACACAGTCCAATTTTGCCAGCTGGATAGCACTTACTGTTCTTCTTTGACATGTCACTGGGATGGATTATACAGAGAATGCTTTTGGGCCATTTCTCCTTTTATTCTCATGAGCCTTCCGAGTCCTCTCCCATGTTTCATTCTCCATTTTGCTCTTGATTTGGCCCCATGCTTTGGAGCCTGATGAAAGCTTAAAAAAAATATTATAATAATAACAATATTTTTGTGTCAACCAGGCTATTATTAAGTTTGAGAAAGTTCATAATAGTTAGCTCTTCCAATATTTGCAGGTCATTTGAGGAGGAAACAAGTCCACAGCTTCACAAATTCTCCAACATAACAAAGTGCCTGAGGTTCTTTTCCACATAGAGCCTCATTTTATGTTACCAAGAAACTAATTACCTGATCTTACCTGACCAACCCACAATGTTTCATTTAAAGTCACGTTTAGTCAAGTAGCAAACTTGATACTTCTACATTTGTAATGGTAGGACAGAAAGTGTGTTTTTACTGCCATCACTTCCAAACTGGCTGACATGTTGCTAGTGTCTGAAGATTGTTATTCTGGTTTGGTGCCCCTAAGATGCCCTTTTTTTTGCTGCCTTTTCCTAACAGTGAGAGGCACCGTTGGTAATAAAGCTTTGGAGATTTATTTTGTCTCCCTTACCATCCACACCATCTGTAGCGGGTTTTCATCAAATCGAGTGACAAGCAGTTTGATAAAATGACCTCTACCTGATTTTATGTCTAGAAGCCTAGGGGAGTCGTGGATTTCTAATTATGAGTTCATAGAAAGTCTGATGAACTTCACGATGTAAAGTACAAATAATGATAAAAAATGTAAAAAAAAAAAATAAATAAATAAATAATTGTATTTGTTTGAAATCATGTTTTTGCTATGTTTTTATTTACCGTACTAAAAATGAGTCTTTTTTTTTTCACCTAATGCAGGAATATACAATGTGTGAGCAAGAAGGAATGGATTTCTTTTAAAATTAACACATTCGCTTCTCCTAAAAGGACGACGTCACCAGCAGGTGACTGTGAATGACCAGAATTCACCCCAGAAAAGTTTTCTGTACCGATTCGTTTACTTCTCTGTTGGGGCTAAGGATAACTACAAGTGCTGGGCTGTGAGCTGTGCAGCTTTGAATTAAAGAATACACATTGTAAATACTGTTGATGACCTTTGACCTCAACTGAAAGTTACCGTCACACCTCAGTACTGAGAGCAAAAGTCAGAGGTGAATGGGTTTCTATTCAACTTCATAGAGTTCAGAGTTCGAGAAGTAAAGCTGACAACTGAAGATGATATATGACTGATGTGAAGAATTGCACTATTGCTCTCTAAGTCTAATGTTGTTTTTTTTCCACCTATTTTACCTCAGTTTCCAGATATGATGTTAAAGATATGAGTACACTTTTATCAGTGATACTCCTTTTTTCTTTGTCTTCAGAAATAAATTTTAAAAAAGAGTTTTTACATTTAACAAACTTCAAACGTGCTTAGAAGCTCTATTAGACAATCTGGTTTGGCACCGAAAGGCTCGTTCTTCATGTAAATCTGCTTCAGTGGAGCCTTTTGACTCGTACTTATCTATTCCACAGTAGTAGTGCTCAATTACTACTTGAAAAATGCCACATAAGGCGTCACTCGCCTCTTTTTCTTATCAAATCCAGCGCAGCTGTGCTGCCAGATAAAAGGCAAAAAGTGATAAAGGAAGTGTCCCTTTACGTGAACCGGACTGGCCAGATGAAGCACTGGCTGAGTTTCTGACCGATGGGTTGCACCGTGTCAAGGAAAGGTGGTGAGATAATGCACCATACCAACAATTTTTTATTTTTTTTTATTTCTGCTGTAGTCATACAAGCATGAGATTCAATGATTTTCACTCTGCTCTTTCACACGTACAGGGCCTTATAAAAGCGCTCTTACATGTTTCATATCCCTTAATGCTGCAATGCAAACTTCAAAGCGATTGTGATTTTAGGTTAGGCGATCGATTAGCACAAAGCAGAGCATCCAAGCTGTAGCCTCATCTAAGATCTACACCAAACAAGCTCTGACATTATGTTCTTTGATTTCTCCAGTGCATTTAACACAATTCAGCCTCATTTGCTTTGTCAAGAGGAGACCAGTAAGACCACAGTGTTCTTTTGCTACTTGTGATAGTAGCAAAAGTAGCATATTCGAATTCAATGTAATATTTTAATTTGACCCATTTTTATTTCTTTCAACTGGAGGTAATATTATTGTTTGGAGTGTCTCGGAGTAATAACTTGGATCTGATTGAGAATCTGTGGAAGGAGTTGAAGATCAGGGTGAGACCAACGGCAGGCTTTTAGGATTTCTGGAAGATAACAGACAGCTGGGCGTCAGATATTAGCTTTATCCCGAGCTGCGGCGGGGTCCCAGCCGACTGAGCCGACAGAACGAGGTACAGGCATGGCTTAGGTCTGACCTGCTGGAAACAGACACACCACTGTGTTTCCCTGCTAATGTTAATCCCTGGATAACTGGATGGGATGTTAGCAGATGCAAGTACGTACGCAACAGGTTCATCAGCAAGCACACCGCCTTGCAAATGAATTCATTCCCCTTGAGCTGTTTCTCAGTTGACCACATTAAAACAGGAGACTATTTTTTTTAAAATTGTTATATTAGATGACAGAAAAACCAACTTGTTTGTGAAGTAGAAGGGCCAATACAGGATTTGTAAGTTAAGCGGCAAATCTTTTAAGATATGTCTTTCCAAGTTTTGTGCATCCAGTTTTTTGCCCATCCAGTTCTCTGCAAGTTAGATCTAACTTAATGCAATTATTGGCATGAAGAAGCAACTATCAGTTTCTGCAGGCATGTGACAAATGTGTTTTTTTTTTTCTTTCTAGTATGATAATGATTTGATATACATAAAAAATTATTTTCACACGGGGACCATTGTTATTTTAGTCAAGCATCAGAAAAATGCTTGCCTCAGAGAAAAGGCTCTCTTTCGACAGAGACTCTGGCTGATTTTCAACAATGTTCCTTCTTTTCACCTTTACATTTTTTTGCTATTCTAAAAATCCTTTAGTGTTCTGAAATTTTTAGCAGAACCTCTGGATTTCGACAGTTCTAGTTTTTTTTTTTTCTTCACCAAGAAAGAATCTCACTACTGTACGCTGTCTGTCCTCTGAACTCGACTCCCAGCCCTCAGTTGTTAAAGCTTATTATTTCCTGGTGAGAAGCACAAATTGCTCCTTCTGCCCCCTGCAATCTTCCACACAGACAGTGTAAGTGTGGCTGTTTAAAAGAACTGTAGTGTGCACAGTGATTGCCATGAATCACTGTTTATCACTTTATCAGCGGCAAACAGCACACGTTTTCTGTCTTGAATATATTTTTGAGACGAAACGGTTTCAGACATCTACTGTTTCCCCCCTCCGAGTGTGCTGGTGCGGGTGGAAGGACACACACTGGACAGACTGCCAGTCCATCAGAGGGCATCGTGGAAGCAAGCAACCAATTAACCCAATGTATATTTTTGGCTCTTGGGCAGAAGCTGAACTTCACACAGGCTGCGGTTCTAACCCAGGATGTTGTTTCTCCTAATCCGTTGTGTCCCAGAAAGAAAAAAAAAAAAGAAAAAAAAAGAAAAGGGATTGGTGCACAACAGTCAGTCGAGTTCATTTTAGATTTAGCTGACCAATCAGTGTTCAACGCGTAGCTAAACGCCTTTCACCTTCTTTCCAATCAGCTGCTCAGTTGTCTTCAGAATTACTGTTGTGAAATTGCAGACAACTGTTCTTGTAGTTCTTGTGTGATTAAAACTGAGAGAGTCAAGACAGGCTGGGGGTCGTAAAACTATACCGGCAGGCCAAAGCTAAGCAGCAGAGTCAGCAGAGACATGGTTAATTAGACTAACATGTGAAGTATCTGCAAAAGAAAGTGTGTGTAAAATGTTTACGAATGCTTCTTTTTTGATACGGTGTCTTGCTTAAAATATCCGTTCACCTTACAAGTTCAAACTTCAATGTATTTTATTGCGATTTTTAATTTTTTGTTTTTTTAAATAGTCCAACAAAAGTAATGAATACTTGTAAAATGAAACATAACGTAACGCTTTCAAAAGTGTTGCGTTATTTTTCTCCACCGCCCCCGTTTCAAATTCCGTTGAATCCACACGTGCTTGACATTATGGAAACGGCCTCAACAACTTCAAACTCGGTCGGCCCGACCTCGCGTCTTATTAAGCTTCTGGTGAGACTAATTCTGGCCCATTTTGGATCACAGATAAGGAGTGTTCGCTACCCAACCAGCCCATCCGCAATTTAATGATGCTGTCATCCGCTGCGGAAAGGTCACTCTTACCCAGATGGTGGTGGAGAGAGGCATGTTTTTTTTTTTTTTTTCATGCCTTCTTTGCTGAGTGACAAGTACCTCGAGATGTGTGATTATCTGTCAGATAGCTCTCAAAATGTTCCGCTAGGGGAGGACTCCGGCCTGATGTGGTGATCAGTCACACAGGAACACCGCAGCAGTCTGTCCTGTCTCTGCTGCTGGTCCCTCTTTACCACTCAAACCTTCAAGACAAAGTCTGAGCCATGCCAGCTGCAGAAGTTTTTTTTTTTTTGCCAACTCTTAACTCTGTGTGATGAATGTGTGTTCAATAGGAATCAGACTGTGGGGGACTGGCAGAGACAACCTTTTGGAGTAACCCACTGGGATTGTCTGCTCCCAAATGTGGGAAAGATGTATATATATATGTGTGTGTGTGTGTGTGTGTGTGTGTGTGTGTGTGTAGGTGTGTGTGTGTGTGTGTGTGTTTGTGGAAAGTTTTAAACTATTTAATGCACTTTCTTGAGACAAACTTTCCATAGTTTGTCTACAGAGCCAAAAGTCTGTGTTTAATTAAGTCAACTAATTTATAAACAGAGCCCTTAAGTTTGTTAGGTTTCTATTAGGAACTACATGAAAAGACAAGACAAAGTAGTATTAGCAGAGTTGATAACGAAGGCCAACAAAGCAGAAACAAGTCCAGCCCAATTTTACACTCTGTTAGGCACCCTTTGGACAACAAAGCGCTAAAGTCAGCCTAAACTCACTGAAACGCCGCCAGTCGTATGGCCGGGCTGCATCGAGATCGACTGGCCCGTCAAGATTGTAAGCTTGGGAAGCAATTAATTGTTTTCTAAAAACTGCATATGAAGTTGCCAACAAAACGAAAACTTTAATAACAGTCAGACCGAAAGAGATCAAACTTTAGCAGAAAAGGAGGAAAAAGTTCCAAGACTTCTATGACCAGACATATATATCAAAAACGAGGAAGGAAGCAAAGTCTGGACAACTTTTTATAAAACAGTTAGCGCGCTTTATAATTATTTGCAAAAGGTTGTACAAAGTGTAGAGGACCTTAACTTGGTTAAACATCACATGTCTCTGTGTCTAACCAACAGTCTTCTGTTTGTCTGGGGTTGGTTTGGAATGGCAAGAGGAAGACAGAGAAATCCAGAGTCCACGTCTTTTGATGGAGCGTTTGTGGAATCCCTACACATCCAAGTGTTTGAATGTTGTGCTAAACCAAGGGCACAACTAAAACACTTTGGGTCCTGAGACGTGGTCGGGAACCCCTGCTCTGCTCTATCCACACTGAAATTAAAATTAGAAACCAAACTACATTGGTGACTTGGAGTATGAAGTGTGGAAACTGTTCTGATTATTTTTTGGGGAAAAAAAAATAATAAAAAGAACAAAACAATATTAGAAACCACAGATATCTTTCACTTCACAAATGATGATGATGATGATGATGATAATGTTCTACGTTGAGTTGGTCTTGCATAAATCCCCGATGAATTACAATGCAGTTTGTGCTGTAATGGGAAAAGATTCAAGGGGCATGAAAAGTTTTGCAAGTGTAAGAACACTCCCATTCTCAAAGCACACCCTGAAGCTACGGATGATGCAATGACTTTTTCCAGGTTGCTTCACCATTGCAGTGATCTGAAACATCCAAAATCATAGCAGGACAAGTGCTGCTCCTTTCTGTCCTTTCAGGCCTTCGCAGTTTTAGTTGTGTCACAGTTTCAATTTTTTTTTTTTTTGATTCCCTGAGTTAGTTTGCTTTGATTTGGTTTCATAATTGTCATATTCAGAAGGTTCTAAAACGGAGTTTAGATCCGAGACAAATAGGTGTAGAGAACAATATAATGCTTTAAGATAAGAATAATTAAGTTCAATTAATTGCATGTGGGATTTGAGCATTTTTACAGTAAATATTCTTTATAATTCAGTCAATAATGCTAATAAATAGCACAGCATGATATAAGTGCTTGGACACAAAATAGTTATTTTCACAGGTATAAAACAAAAAGGTGAGAAGAGGTTGATACATAAAGTAAAACATTTGTTTTTCTTGAGTCGCCCGTCAACATAACTGATTTTGACCACACATCCTTGACATTGATTTTCAGTCTAATTTTTCCCTTATGAGCTGACACATTGTCTAAGGTAATTAAGCTAGAATTACCCAACAGCACTGTACTTCAGTTTTATTGTAATCAGAGTCACAGGCCGTTACTAAAGTAAAGCCACAAGGGTAATGGACTTTTTGTCACGTGCAGGTAAAAGCACTCGCACGTACACATTTAAATGTTTCGCTCACACGCAAAACGCTGTGTGGAATAAAATGAATACCGCATATATAATAGCCGAAATAATACTTGCCCCACAACGAAGAATCAGCTGGGATAGGAAAACTGGCCAGAGTTGATGGAAAGACGGACGACGTTGTTTTTATTGCAAAACAGTAAAAACGAAAATAGAAAGAGAAAAAAAACAGAAGCTTCAAAAGGAACAGACATTCAGGTCTCACTCAAATCGTACAGGAAGAGCTACAAGAGAATAAGTTAAAGGTCTCTGAACATCATGTGTCCACTGCCTTCATGCTTCAGTTGTTCTTGTCAACATTAAGTATTTTAGATCATCAAATTAATTTGAATATAGGATAAAGATAACCTGAGTAAAAAATAATAATCTCATATATATATAGTAAATGGCATCCCTCAGTCTAGAAAGGGTAAAAAAAAAACATTTATAAGACTTTGAGACACCAGCAAACTAAAGTGAGAGCCATTATCCACAAATGGAGAAGACATGAAGCAGTGGTGGACCTTCACAGGACAGGCCAATCAACCAAAATTACTCCAAGTGCACATCAACAATATGACCGGGTGGTCACAATGGCCTCAGTTAAGGTCAGCGTTCAAGTTTAACAATAAGAAACAGACAGAGAGAGAGAGAGAGAGAGAGAGAGAGAGAGAGAGAGAGAGAGCACCAAGGCCAAAACCACAGCTGATCTCACATCAGAACCGAAGAGTGCTTCGTATTGATTCACTTCTTTTTAAATCCAATATTAATACTTGATAATCTGAAAGATGTTGGTGTGGGGAAAAAAAAGTAAAAACAGATTAAATCTATAGGCTTTGCAAACCCTTTTTTACTACATCACTGTTAATGTTTATGTGCAAAAATAGAGATAGTGGACTTCTTGTGAATGCATTCCACTGGAGAAGGTAAGACCGTGACCGACAGCCACAAATAACTACACCTGACCTGTTAATGCATGCTGAATGACTTGGTTTGCAAAAAAAACAAAAACCTACAGATCAGCACCCAAGCATAAAAAGTTAACGAACGAACATTGTTCCATTTACTGATCAGCAAAGTGCTGAAATATTCCTCGTGTAATTATCCTAATTGTGGCTAGTAGCTCATAACAAAGTACCTAACAGGGAGATGTAGCGGATCACAAAACTAAATGGTGGAATTAGTCAGATAATTGCACAACCTACCATTTTTTTGCACAGTTTTCAATTGCATCTCTAATATCTTCCACAGAACAGTTTAAAATCTTAACCACTCAAAACTTTACAGTCTGTTTTAGAACAACATCTTAAATCAAAAGATTTAGCGTTAAAGTCAATTACAGGAATCTTTCCAGGCCTTTACATGTTATTTTCAAACTATGACTCCAGTTATTGCTTTGAAATTTAATTTAAAATCCAAGTCTCAAGATGCTTAAAACACTTTTTATTTTATTTCCTTATCTCTTGTGTAAAGGTTTGACCCATGGCATGTTTAAAAAAAAAAAGATTAAACACCAGACATGATTCATAACTGAGACTTTATTGACTGTTCAGTTTACAAAGTTGCCCTGCGTCAAACTCATTACAGTACAAACCAGGAACAGAAATAGAAGGCCACACCGTACAGCTGAAGGAATGAATAAAAAATTAAAACCACTTCTCCGGTTAGAGGGTGGAATAATGAGAAGAGAGAGGGAAACAGAGAGAGAGAGAGAAAGAGAGAGAGAGAGAGAGAGAGAGAGAGAGAGAGAAGGAAACAGCAGCATTGAAAAGCAGAAATGTGAGAGAGAAATGAAATTATCAAACACAAACCTTCACAGAAGGAGATAATTACACTTGCCATAGCTCCACATAACGCTGCAGAAATGACTGACATCATTTTACGGGTTTATCATAAAACAGAATGCATAACACATGGATCACTTCCACAATTGATTCTCGCTGCACCAAAACATATCAACTGTGTCTTAATCTCCCGGCAAATGAGCCGCCGCCTCCAGTCAGGTGTGAAACTAGACACTTACGGCTCCAGCTTGCTTCATTCTTACGACGCTGCACAGGACGCTCTGCGGCTCAACAGAGTCTGCAGATCAAACATAACTGAAATAATAAATCATAGATAAAGACGTCGCTGATAAACACCGATGAGAGCAAGATGGATCTCCAGGAAATTGGAGAATGACGCTCTCTGACCGACGGAGGCTGCAGTGGGTACAGAATAAAGATCTGCCCTCTTTAGGAAGTGGGAGGCTGGAAGGTCTTGGACGTGGCAAGCATGGCTCGCACTTTGGCCATCAGATCCTGGAAGACAAAAAGCAAAAGGTGCGTTTTTTAAAAAATTGGCCACATTAACTCATGATTCCAGAAGACTTTCAAAGCTGCTAGATTATTTCATACCGTTTCCACAGTTTACAGTTATTTTAATAAGATGCCAGGAAAAACGCAGCATTTACACGTTTTCTCCTGTTGAGTGAAGCATATATGCGACTGCAGGAGAACTCCTTCCTCACCTTTTGATACGCACTGCTAGTCAGCAGGCTGAAAAGCTATTTTCACATAATTAGAAAAAAGCTTAATTTGGCTTTTTGAGAATATTCTGTTACAAAGAGACACAGATGACTGTTCTTATGTTGATGCTGCTTTAAAACTACAGATGGAGAGCTAGAGGTGATGTAGCTTTTTTAGTAACTTATCTCACCACTATGCACCACTTTTTAACGTTTCATGTAATCCTGGCCAGAGAAACAGATTTTGGCCCTTTTTACTGTACTGCCATATAGTCCTGATTATTAAGTCGCACTTCTTTGGTATGGTGTGACTACTCCTGCGACATATATTCAAGTGCAACTCGGAAGTCTTTTTTTTTCCCTGTTCAAGATGCATTTCTTGAACCGATACGTCATACCGTCAGACATGAGACAAGGATTGAACATTCCCATCTGCAGCCGTGAGGAAAACTAATGGTGGGCAGAAAGGAAGACATCCAGAGCTGGAGGAACGAGTCGGGTGCTTAAAGAACGGTGCCACCAAGGTAGGCAGAAGTTACACCTCCTCATCCTGGTAGTTGCCAAGGAGATGAATAAAAAACGACCTTCCAGGAGGGCGTTCTTGGCGTTATCGTTTCATGCAAGGCATGGCCATAAATTGACAATGCGCGCTTCAACGCCGCGTTCTGCTGCACACTTTGCTGGCAGAGTGGAGTCATTTCTGACCTCCCTGATTTAGAGCACAAACATTGGTGCCAGCAGACTTCCAATGACAATTTCCATGAGTTTATTGAAAAGCAGGTAACTGAACACAACTTGTTACCGGGTGATGTCATCAACAGGGTCCCCGTCACATTTGACAATTTCTAAATAAATGTAACTTCCAATGATATTTATATGTTTATTGCCTCCTCATGACGCATTTTTTTTTTCTTTTGACTGATGTGATTTATATCCTTGAGCGACTTGAGGTAAGGAAAATACGGTAAAAAACATAAGAACAAACCAAAAATACAACCCCCGACAGAGCTGAACGGCCTTAGGTCAGAGACGAGGCAGTGTACCGAGGAGAACACCGCCCAGAGGTAAACAGAGCAGCGTATGGCTTCCTGCTATGTTGTGAAGATATCCAGGAGTGTTTCAGCTGCAGTAATTCAAAATACCATGAGGGTTTACACAAAGACGGGGATCAAAGAAGATAATGCCAGAATACACGAGGTAGTGAGCAGGTAATATGTACATGGCGTAACGTTGGAAGAACTCCTGAAATGTGCTGGAGAAACCTGCGCCACACAGCCTGGTGTGTGGAGTTATTAGTCAAAATTTGGTTACGTGTGCTGGCGTGGTCATTTTTTAAGGCAAGGATCAGAACAACCAATTTCGGTAGAAGCTTCACCTGTGGGGACGTCGTTATAATTCTAACTGATTCATTTACGTTTGCTGACCTATGTAAACAAACAGCATGGGGCCACAGTGCTGGCATTTATAGCCTCCTCCTGAACTCTGCTAATTATGAATACAAATCAAATAGAACTGAGCTGAGGATGAACACTGTCCTTCGTCATTTATCTGCTGAACAACAAGACTCACTGAAGAGACTGTAAACAATTAGTGGCTAGCATAGCAGTTGGCAAAATATAGCTTGGGGCACAGAACAGCTACAGCACCGGTTTTCCTCCAGGTCAGATCCCCCGTTCGTCTCATCCAACTTAATGCTCCCTAGGATGAGAGAAAGATTGATTTATACCTGAAAGAATGTTTCAAGTATGTAATTGTGGATGTAATTAAAAATAAATATTATTTAGAAATGCAGAAAAGTCCAAAATTAGTTAAACCCATATCAGATAGAAGATTCAAATCACATTTCATTCAGACGTTTGTTTCTGATAACAGAATGTCTCAAAAGAGAAAACGGGTAAATTGACAGGGAACACAAATCAAACTTTTAATCAAAAAGTTTGATTAAAGAAAAACAATTTTAGTTTTATTTTGGTCTAAGGTAATAATGTGGGAATCTAATACAGACCCCTACCTACTGTGCACTACGTGTTTTAGATTTACTATAGTGGATGCTCTCTAATTTTCTCTACAAGCCCAATTGATCTGCAATCAGAGCCTGAACCAGAGCAACACTCCAGACTGATATGTAAACTAATTACCATCACTTGAAATAACTGACAACAGGGATTACGCTGATGTTGTAACGCTTTTCTGTTGTCTTTGCACTGCATTACAGCTCCTCAATGAATAATTATTCTGTGTATAATTAATCAAATGACTCCCTGAGGCGTGAAAAGGGCTGGTAGTAACGCCACTCCCATAGGGAATCAGCTAAGCAGCTTGCAGTGGCCTTAAGCTCACTGATTTGTTTTTGTTTCGACTTTGCTGGAAACTTGCATGAATAAACGCAGCCGTTAAATTGTGACGGAGGCGTTTCTCAGAAAAGAGCAAAGCAGGGGGTTCTGGCCAAATGCCATTGGCTTGGCTAAAAGGACGTTATAAAAAAGAACCATGTTAGTGTTTTGTTGCTGCACAGTTGAGTCAATCTTGAATCTACCAGGAAAGGTCAAAACACCCACTAAGTTCTTATGAACATGTTTATGCACCTCTGCTAGAATTTACTAAAACAAAAAAACTTTGACTTTTCGAGTAACTGGTGTGTTGAAATGGAAAAAAATAAAATGTAAATTTGAAGGAAAAGCTGCAGTTGTAAGCTGAAGAAATAATAATAAAAAAATAATAATCCAGTGCAGAAATCTGCTGAGAAGTTTAGTTTGAAGACCTTGCTTTTCTTCCCCACTTCTGTTTCAGGTAGACTTTTTTTTAATTCTGCTGACTGGCAGCCAAATGCTTGCACTGCAGAAAAAGAAGTGGTAATTTGCATTGCGTCCCATGAGTGATTCATACACGCATGGACAAAATTCCACCCCTGAACTCTCCTGACAGACGAGACAAATTAACAGCTGTAATCACACGGGGGAAGGAGCTGTCACATCAAATTATTTGAAAGGTCATTCTTTTTTTGGTGCGTCTGAGCAAACACTGACACGGGACACATGATCTCCCCCAAATCGAGCAAATAACTAACCGTAACTCAGCTCTTCTGAACAGTTACTGTCATGGGAAAATGATAAGGCAAAAATAATTGATGTGATATGAAAATAATCTTGCATGTAATAGCCTTCATGCTTCAATTAAAGTAAAGACTTTCATGGATTCCTACACTTCCTAATCTTGTGAAAACAATAAAACCAACAAAGGACGAATGCCCCCCCTTTTTTTTTTAAATGGCGGGTGTTATTTTTATTCCAGGCACATAGTGCTATTTAATAGCACAATCAAGTAACTAGGTTTCATTCAATTGTTCTAAAAATGGTGTAAACATCAAATATGATGAAAACGAAATTTCACTTTGTAATTTAACGCCTTGTAGTTGGACCTCTGTTTCTCTCTCTAAAAAAAACAAACCCAAAACAAGTCTGCTCTTTCCAACACTGTGCCTTCAGGAAATAACCACAACAGCTCTCCTTTAACAACTACGTTTTTACCAGTGTTGCACTGAGAAGTAGCTTGTATAAGTTAACAATATAACATGGTATAAAGCTCAAAAGTCCATTTTACATGATGCTGTCCCTTTAAAAGCCAGAGCTGTAACTGAAACATTTGCCTGTTATGAGCTGAACTGTTTATGAAATGTGCTAAACAGGCAAAACCCAAATCCTGTGTTGGTTATTCACATTTCTTACATTATTTTAGTTTTAGTTTGGGTTTTGATATGCTGAATTTTTGTAGTCTTGTATGTCATGCTTTAAAAGTCCTCATTAGTCTTTCTACAATCTAATTCCTGTCATACATTCTTTGAGTACTGGCTAACTTATTAGGTTTACCAGTCAAACAGTTTTAGCACAAGTAGTAAATCAGACAACGACGTGGAGAACACAACTTGTGGAAGGTTAAACTAAACATGAGGATGTGGAGAAAAAAAAAAAGGTGAGTTAAGTAACTGAAAACGGCATGGTTGTACAAGATGAGGGATAAGATTTGTTTTTTTCATGAAAAGAAATGTTGACATGGATGATTATAAATCGCTTTAACATCAATGTCTTTAATGCAAATAAACAAATACATAGACTTTATTGTGGTAATTTATGACCCGATTGTGAGACGAGGCTGAACACATAAGCATTTTGCACTGGGAAGGACTCGCTACCATCAAGGGTCGATAATAACCAGGTTGTCCCTCAACAAAGGTCGTCTTTACAGTTGAACTTGTGCCTCCAACATTTAGAGCTGATCAAAGCATCTTTCTGTTCCACAGACGGAAAGGTTCAACATGATAAAGCAGAGATAAATTTGAAGTGACAGAGCAAGGGTGGAATGTGTTGCTGCACATTGCAAAGTAAAACACACAACAAAGATAAACGGCAAGCGAAAAACAGGATGTTTACAGTAAGGATGCGACACGTTAGGGAAAGATCTGTAATATTAATGAATGAATCACAACTGGGGCGAGTAACACCATATCTAATTAATCATTGGTGTTCGTTTTAATATAAAAAGGACAACTGGTCAGTCAAGACATTACTAACTCAGAGTGTATTTTGTACATTCACAATGGTAAGTACTGCATATACGAGTAAACTTCAGGGAGAGACTTTAAATAAAATGCTGCAGTACAGTATGGCTAGAAAACAAACATTAGGAAGGCTGGTTTAAGATTTGTAGCATCACGCTCCCTATCAAAAATCTGAATTTGTTTTATCAGTCAAAACTAATCTGAACGACTTAAAATCCACTATATGATCTACTAATTCTTTACTCCTCTTTGGAGAACACAAAGATTAACCTCTATGGCTCTGGGTCTGTTGAAAAGTCTTTTAAGTGAATGTGATTCCCAGCTTTAGTGAATGTTCAATATTTTTAAAGAAATCTGGTCTGGGTCTTTTTCTTTCAGTTGTTCAAAACTGGAAAAAATAAAAAATAAATAAATAAAATAAAATGAAATTTGACCAGAAAATTCAATCATGAATAAAAGATTAATTAAAGAGTTTAACTCTGAAACCTGTATTTGTTACATTTCAGTTATATTTTTGGCATTATCATCACATTAGACGGGGTGCTGCTGAAGAACTGCGGCGCTTACACTTAATTAGACAAACCGGGACTAAATTATTTCAGACTTATTACATCTCATTTAAAACAGATTTGTTAAACTAGAATATAGGTCTACTTGAACTGCTGTAGAGTAGAAGAAAATGATGTGCTGGATCTGGTATTGAACACAGTAAAAAACTAAGTGGTTAGGGTTTTTGATAATGTGCTAAGCAGCATTAGAGGTATGCTAAAAGTATAGAAATAACCTAGCAAAAATATGGGAAAAAAAAAAACGAGGGCGGAGGCCATTACACAGATAAGCTGAAACCTTCGCAAAACATCACAAATGGGATATACGTAGTGAGTGGTTTAGTTTCAAAGCATTCTAGCAGCATGTCCATGAACAAGCTAATGTTTTTAGTGAGTAGGAATGAAGGCAGAGAAAGAAGTTGTGAGAGACAATGAGTACACAGAAGAAATTAGGTTTCGTCTTGAGTGGGGAAACAAAAAGAAAAATGTGTAGTTTTATCTGTTTTGTGTTTATTGCCTAAACTGTAGAGAGACAGACTGAAGCTCCTTCTCTCCCACGGGAGCAGTGGCGAATAGGAGTGCGAGTGCTGAATAGAGTTTAAGTAGCACCAGTGTTTACTGAATAACACTGTTGACCTTCATTACATCAAGTGTCAAAGCGTCTAATTCTGGTCTACGCTGGGGTGTCTCTGTTGTTTTCCCAGGAACAAGTATCTCTTCATCACATTTTTATCTGCGGTACTCATTTAGTAAGCAAATGTTTACAGCAATAACCTGCAAACCTGGTCTTTAAGCCCAAATTATGAATGCAAATACATTAATATGCATATGATTGGCATGAATAAATCCTTTTAAAAGCATCTCCACAAAGACACACTATGAAACTATGTACATAAACACAAGTTTCCAGATTTCGTTTTTGGTATTTAGACCACGTTTGATGTCAGGCTGGGGAAAACAAGAATGAAAGAATCAGAATGTCAGCCAGACGTCGCCTTAGATGTAATAAAAAATGCCATTCACACATTTATTTCCTGGGTTTTACTTTAAGACTGCTCCAGGTGTTTATGAGTCAACAAATGCTACAGTATCAAGAAGACTAAAACAAAACACTATTTTTACATTAAGCAAAAAAGATATTAGCAAGAAATTAAAAACTATTGAATTTTCCTGTCACGTTCACTGGTGTATTGAAAAATGTGTGTAATGTAGGTCTAAACAGGGAGGAATGAAGGAGATTTTTGGCGTAACAAGTACACATGTCATGCTTTTCAAGTATGAGTTGCTTGTGTTTGGAGTAGTGCATGTCTACTGAACTCAAATATGTAGATTTAACAATATTCAGCTGCATCACGACAGGTTCTATTACTCTTGCTGTGAAATTGTCATCTTGTCTTCTTATTTTTCCATACTTAGGAATCAACCAACTGTCTGAATGTAAAAAAAAAAAAATAAATCTAAGCTCTACGAATGGCCCAAAACAAAAAGATTAGTCAAATTTGTCAGGCTGAGGAAAAAAAATGCGATTCAAACTCAACATCCATTTATTTCATCCCACCTCGTCATACAACGTTACATGACATAAATATGTCCCGTTTTTCTGCCTCCTCTCAGAATGTGATGTCTGTCTGGAGATAAATCTGCATTAGCATACTGGCAGGTAGCCTGTCACCGTTTGAGTGAGGGAAGAAAAATAAATGGGTAGGACTTTTTTTTTGTTGCTGCCATTTCTGAGGTTATAAGCAGCACACACTTTAACAGCAGCGTTCAAAGATAGTTTGAGTTTGCCAAATAAGCATTCTCACATAAAATCTGTTTGTAGCTGGCAGGCAAGAAAGTGAAGACTTAGAGCAGTCCTGAGGGCATTTCCAAAATGGTTATGGGGGAAACCACAAAGTGTGTGGGAGAATTTTTCACAAGTCTAAATAAAAGTCACCGGATCCTCAAATTGAACTACAGCAGCTCATTTTTCCTCTTTTCAGTGTTGGCAAGAAAACACCTTAAGATCTTGTGATAGGTTAGAAAGAATTCATACTCAAATAGTTTTAAAACAGCAGGTTTTGGTTTGATCGGAGGATCCAATTCCAAGGCCTGGACAGACAGTGAAGCTGTCTTCTACGGGAAGTTTTACACTGCTGTGTTTTTAAACCTGGTCTTCAAGGCACACTGCCCTCCATGAAGTTTCTCAGAGTTAATCTGGTTTAATCAGTGGTAATAATGTCATATGTTCATAAGAGCCTAAAATGCCTGTATGCAGGCTATAATGGGACAATACTAACATCTTTAGGAAAACTGAATAAGTCAGATTTCATCATCATGTCTAATTGTTTGCAATAATTTATCAACAGGCTGCATAGAGGAATAAATGAATACGCAATAGATACACATGTGTTCTGTAAGATTTCCTAATGGACACAGATGGAAATGAGTTGGGAGAAAATAGCACCATGAGTGTGGAAAATACAGAGGAGATTTGAGCAAAGTAATTTTAAGAAAGAAGGAAAAAACAGAATGTAAACAATGTGTTTGACTGGGTTTTGTGTCCAAGATGGGATGCAGCGTTTAATGTTGGCTGAGGGTTTACATAATGATTCTCTGCAGTTAATTTAGACATTTTTATCTTAATGAACATGGCTCCATTAAAACTTTTTTTATTTTATTTTTTTGCACATAAAATTTTAGCTAGGACACAGGTTTATACAAGTATACGACAATGTCTGAATTGGAAAACAAATTTATGGAAACAGAAATAAAAAATTTGCAACTTAGCAAAGGTGTTTCACAACCCTTAAAAATTATTGCATCTTGGCTAAATACTCACAGGTTCTCATTAAAACAGTTCAGCAAACTACCGTAGTCAAAATAGACTAAAGTTCTTATGTTTCAGCCCCTGGATCTGCACACAGTGATCCTCTAGATAGTTGAAAACTCAAAAGCATGGAAGTAACTAGACTCTTGGCCCTGGCTTTTCCATGAAAAGCATTTCAACCTTCAGTCCAAACTTCAAGGAAAGACAAATGACTACACTGCACAGTGTTATCAGCTTCCTTATAGCAGGATGATAACCTTGTTTCAAAACGCAAACTCGTCACAGAGAAAATAGACGGTATTTTGTTAAAACACTCATGAATGGCAAACACCAGTATAACTAGAAGATAAACTGCTGTAACTGTTTCTACATGCTGCTGTAAACGTAATAAAGCATAAAACTGTGCAAATCTTTTTGAATGCTTCTTGGATCCTTTTTTTTTTTTTACATTGTGATCTCGTTTTTTTAACCAAAAATGACCTTAATGTTCCAAAGAGATCACTCACAAGCAAGTGAGCACACCCAGCCACTCTGCAAGATGAATCCAAAGATAACAACAAAATGTCTTCCAGAATTATTCTGTAGGTTCCGAAGGACATGTTGATGTAACAACAAAAAAAAGAATAGCACTCCCCAAAACAAAAGCTATAAAAACTGAATGTTAAAGTGCACAGCACTTAGCATTTTTTTTCCTTTTTTATATGACGGAAACAAAGAACTCTACTCAGTGCACTTATTAGGTAGGCCGTAAAGTTCAGAATGGGATACGTCTGAGATAAAAGCAAAGAACAATACCTGAGTTATTTTGGACTGCACAGAGGACACTATGGATGAAGACACTGCTTTGTCTTTCTCCTGAGAACAACCCCTGAATAGAACAGAGAGAAGAAATAAAGAGAGAGAAAAAAAAATCAATTGTGTTACCAGAAGCGAACATGCAACATTCATGATATTTTCTGAAATGCTTAACTTGGACAGGCATCAAGCATTGTACTAGTAGGGGGAAAAAAAGAGCAAAAGAAAAGGAAAGGAGAAGATGACGGCATTTGACCTGTAAAAATACAAATATCCATCCAGAGGCCAAACTACATGGCTAAAAACAGCCGAAAGTAAAATCGGGCAAACAGTGCCAAAACTGCAAGCTTTAACTTTACCATCATGGTTCTGTTCAAAGCTTTTTTTTTTACATTTTCTCTACAGCCCAAACGCTTCATAATTCAGCATGGTATTTTTAAAATAGGGTAGCAACTTGCACATCAAGCTGATTGAACACAGCAGGTGAAACTGCAGAACAGACAGTGACTGATGCTGTGGGGTTTTAGAATTGGGTCCAAACTGACGAAAGTCAGTTCCATCTATTCAGTCATTTGGTGAGTTGTCTGCAAAGACAAAGTAAAAATTTGATGACCAAATAAAAGAATGATGAAACAGGTAAAAAGTCCAATCTTGTCTTCAATTCACATGAAACTGAAAGCTATTTCTTTTTAATGGCAGACCAATCCTTTAAAAATTAACTAAAAGCATTATTGTTACTTAAAGTAAACATCTTGAGCTGAGACAACAGAAATGACCTCAATATTACTTTAGTTTTAATAGATCAACATAGAAGAAAACAACACCTTTTAAAAACAACTGCAGTCTGTTTTGCTAGTTTCAATGAACAGTTTGCATTAGCATAAAAAGAGCCTTTATGTTATTGAAATAAAAATAAACAAAACAAAAAAAACAAACAAGAAAAGCTCTGCAGAGGCAGGTCACTAGGTTGGGAATGCCTCTGGCCTGGGATCCCATGCATTAACAACTGTTCGTTTGTGCTGGCAGCAGTTTCCAGAGTGCAATCAGTTATTCAGTAGGCGTTAATCATGTCAGGGCCTGGTGCAGTGCAGTTGTTCATACTTGAGATTCTCTCTCCCGTGTCTGCCGCTGTGATATATACAGACCCTTGGTCCGACAGAAAGCAGAAAGTCAACTCTTAGATCCTTTATACTTAAGGTTTTGTCGATGCCTCCTCCTTCAAATAGCTTTTTTTTTTCCAGTTTTGTTCAGTCCCAGTCCAAGGATGTTACTCTCATGTTACAACCCTAACAGTTTGGATGGTGCAATGGAAAACATCCTCAATAATACACTGGCTTCTGCTCTTCAATTGAACCTCCTCATGTGGCTGGTCGGAACTGCTGATTGGCAGTCTCAAGGGCACACAAGTATGGACAAATTGCTGTACCACCTCGGAATATATTTTTCAGTGCACCATTCTGCTGCTCTGGTTTCTTCTCTTTTATGGGAGATAGTGTTTTCTAGGGTTTTTGCTCATCTTATATCCAAACTTCTCCTTTATTAGTGGTCATGGTGTGGGCTGAGGTTTAAATTTTATGGATTAAAACACTCACATCTTCAAAGCAAACTTCCAGGAAACACTTTGTTACCAAGTCTTAGCAAAATATTCTCTTCTACTATGTCTTGGTCTACGACATTAAATATTAATAAAATACATTGAAGTTTGGGGTGGTAAGCATGGAAAAACATGAACAATTTAAAGGCATATAAATCATTTTGTGAGGCACTGCTGTGGCACATATGGGGCAAATCCTCTAAAAGTTCAGGTGGATTACTAAAAGTTGGGAAAGAATAACCTTGAGTGGCTGAGGCTGGACGCAGGGCTCACAGACTCCGACAAAACTCTGGGTGAAGAATACGGAGAGACAGAGGATCCTGCTGTTTGCACCTGCCCTGACAAAGATAAGTTTCTTTTTTGTTCCGAAGGGGACCTGGAAGAAATTGGCAGAAAGACAACATTAACCTAACAGTTTGTACCAGAATGCGTGACCGTGTTTATCGCAGCTTCGAATAATGGACATTTTGAGATGAAGAGCAAAACACTGGCAAGCCACCCTCAAAGACATGAGTTTCTCAAAGCACAGACCATAGTATGACAAATTACACCATTGCTCAAGGAAACAATACGTCCTATTACTTTAAGATGAACATAAATGCTAAAATGGGGAAAAAGAAGAGGATAATTCACATCAGACATGGCAGCATCAATGACCTTGTCTACTTTGACAGTTGAAATGAGAAATACTCGAGAAATCTCCAGCACAGTGACTCTTGCTCTCTCAGGACAAAATGGCAGCAACTGGAGTTAAAGCTACCTGGATCTTGAATGTGCCCTGGGCAAGTTGGACCGGCTGCTGGGATGATAACGATCTCTCTCCTCACGTCTCTTTTCAGGCGAGGGGGCCCTCCTGTCCCTCCTCCCAGGGGAACGCGAACGAGATCTGGCAATAAGAACGGACAATGAAAACATACGATGGGCCAGAGTCAAAACGTAAAGAGAGAGGGAAAAAAAATAAATAAAAAAATAAAAAAATATATATATATTAGAGGTGTGCCGAACGATCGGTCACCGATCATAATCGGGCCGATTTTCGTGAAAAAGTGCATGATCGGTGATCGGCGATCATTG
>NW_006799945.1:507326-542451 GCF_000485575.1 Poecilia formosa
AGCATTTAAGAAACACAGAATTAGCCTGAAACATTCAAGTCTAATTCAAGTCTAATAGCAAACAGATGGTATCCTGGAATCAGCAGGGATGCATTTAATGGTTTTTTTTTTATTATTAAAAAGATGAGTGGTGAAAAACCTTTCATATTTTAAATGATTGTTCTTTTTCGTAAACATTGCATCTAATATAGATGTTGCATAATATAAAACATGCTGGGGAAAAAAAAAAGGAAATATTAATCTAAGAGATTAGTTACCCTCTTCCGTTTCTTTGCACAAAGGGTGAAGCTAATTTCATTTTGTCCACTGGCTACCATGCACAGCTGTGTGATTTGTGCAAATATCCTTTGCAAACATCAATCAGTAAAGGAAGCACAAAAAGAAGAAATTGCAGTCCAATTTTAACAGCAGAGCCAAAACCAAACATCCAGAACATGACGCAAATGAGCAGAGTACTGACAACAGGGTCTTGTATTAAGATCTGACTTCAAATCCTGTCCGGGTCAGATCCTTATCAGCAAGCAAAAAGGAATTATGTATGGAGAAAAGAATAATTAAAAACGGTAAAAGACATTCCAAACTAAATGTGGGGATTAAAATTCTTTTTTTTTTTTTTTGTCTGCTTTGTCATTTTTTTCTTCTCTCATTTTAATTAAATTTTTAATCAAAAGCTTTACATTTCTGTGCAGAGTCTAAAGCTATTATACTGGACGGGGTAGGGGCTGGGGAGTAAGTAGTTATAAAATAGAGAATACACAAATTGATATTTATTTTGCAATCGAGCCTCATTTATAAAACAGTGTGTAGGATCAATACTACAAGTGAACTTTAGGAATAAAAAAATAAAAACAAAATGCAACCATCCTCTTTGCAGTGTGGAGTTGCCTTATATTCTACCATTTAAATATCCATAGAAATGCATCTTCTGGATGTATTTTAATTGTGTGATAAAATCCAAGCCTCATAATTGCTAATCTTGACATGGAATAGGAGCAACTAATGTCTTATTCCCTCTTGGTTCTTTCACACAAGGAGAGAGGCGGTAGGTGACCCTCAATATATATTTTTAGCATGTAAACCAAAGCATAATGTATCTTGAAAGGATGATCGACAAAAAGACTCATGTGGGATGCTTTGGTACACTTCCTTATCCTAAAATGAAAACAGTGGGATAACCTATGCAGCTCAGAAGAATGAGTGGTGAATAAGAGCTGTGTGAAAGGTAAAGGAAGAGTGTGACAGATATTATTAATGCACTATTAATCCTAAAAAAAAAAAAGTCTACTGACCCTCAATGCTATTTAATGGTTATTAAAAATGCTCCATCAAAACCATTGATAATTCCATTAATCAACATAGTTAACCAGTCTGAGATGAAAAGATTCCATCCTTCACACTTACTATCAGGGCATGATAAACCAGATGTCTCTGCATCCATCCAGCTGTTACACTGTGACACCGTAATACGCTGCACAATTTAGTGTCAGCAGCTACAGTCTAACAATTTGCTTTTGGCTTCAGGGGGCAGCGAACATGAAGAGGAGCTGGCTATGATGTAATGCAGGGAGAAAAATGATTTTGCGAGTCTGTTTTGGCTTCGGTCTCTCAGTAAAATCATGCTTGTGGAGAAGTATTCCCATCAGAAACACAAATATTACTGTTTAAGACATGAATTAAATATGGGCTTGTGTAAGATTTCCACAGCTTCAGTAGATTTAGACAACAACTGAAGGAATAACAAGCAAAACTATGCATTGTTAGTACAAACACAGTTAGCACTACTGAATGGGTTCCTTGTCTGAGCCTAATGATTAATATATTTTGAAGGCCAAGTTTGATTACAGACTTGATCAAATTCCAGTTTTACAGTATTAAATGTTTTTTTTTTTTTTTTTTTTAGAAATCAGTTTATAAATCTTTCAGAGGGCATTTTTCCATTTCTTCACAATTTTTATGCTATAAGTTAACAACGGTCTCAATACAACGATATTTATTACTTATCACAATAATTCCTCGGCCAATTTATCTGTGGGTTCTTTACCTGTGACCTCTTTTGTAGGCACTAGGAAGAGCGTGTCTGGTTTTTGACCTCGATCTTGATCTCCTCCTGTGCTTTTTCTTCTTTTTGTCTTTATCCCTCCCTTTGTCCCGATCCCTGTCTCTCGCTCTGTCTCTATCGCGATCTCTTTCTCGATCTCTGTCCCGATCTCTCTCCCGGTGTCTCCCTGGGCCTTTGGACGTGGCGTATGATGACGACGATGATGATGAGCCGGTTGGGAGCTCCTTGGAGCGGTTTGCTCCTTGGGACGATTTTTGATCCTGAGGATACGCGGGTGGCACGTTGTACAACTGAGGAGATCCAGAACCGGACAGAGCAGAGTAGGCTTCCTGCAGCTAAAGAGAAAGAGAAGAAACAACACCATTTTTTCCCCAATTAAACAATCTGAAGATAAAGAGAAAAGATTGGACAAATGATTGATCAGATTAGACATTCAGTCCCCTATATTGACGTTAGCGACAATGAATTCCCAAAACTCTGTACGTCAGTGAAAAATCAATACTGAGGCCAGTCTCCTTCAGGAAATGAAAGGCTGTGTGCTGATTAAGGATTTATTTATTCAATACTTCCATGTGTAGCCTTGTCAACATTACATATTAATGCAACGCATGCTGATCGCAGAATTTTGAATTGGTGAAACAACAAAACATTGCATTTATTTGATATTGGGGATGCAGCTTCAGTGGGGGAAAATAAGGACCTACTTTCTGTCGAGAGCGCAATTGTCTCATTGAGGTGGTTTTAATAAATAATCGCATCCCAGAAACTTATCAAAATTTATAATAAAATAAAAGAATCTTTGTGAAATATATATATTTTTTTTACCCAATCTTTTTTTTTTACCCAAATAATCTAGATGTGCAGTGAAGCAGATTTGTTTTAAGTGGGTATCATTATAACATAGCATACCGACTGAAAGAGACGTGGGTTCCTAAATGCTGAATCAGAGACACATACGATTTTGGGGAGTTATTATTCAGAAGGGGGAAACATTGCTCAGCTGTTGAAAAGAGTGTGGGTGACATCACAGCCCCTCTGAGAATATCCACAGTTACAACTGTCAGTTGCAAATTGCAACTAATTACCCCGATGTGAGCCTGCCTGCACATTTTAGATTCATCTGCTGCTGGATTAAGGTTAGGGGAAAAAAAAAATGAAACTGTTTTTAGTTCATCTATGAAATAAACATGTCGCTGTCGGCATCGGAGTGCTTCAGAGGCAATACGTTTTTAATGTGTGTGTATTCCTACAGGGGGGCATGTTGACAAAAGCATCAAGATGGAATTTTACACAATAATGGATCAAATTATAAGGAAGTTGTTCTTATAACAACTATGAACAGTGAGTTTTACAGCATCCTCCACATTCCCTGGCAATCCTGGTAAAGATGCATTAAAAAGTCTCATTTTTTTTTTTTTTTTTTGAAGAATATTGTTACACAGGAAATTTTATTTAAAAACAAATCAGTATTAATTCATAATTTAATACATTTGAAGTGCATAAATTTTAAAAATGGATACCCTATATAGTAAAAGATCAATAAACAATTTAGAAAATATTACTCCTTTAGTCCAATAATTTTCAAAATGCATGAGGCATATGAATACTAGTCAAAGTATGCTGAGGTGTCACAAAATATTTATTTCGCATTACATTAAACTTGGGAGTAGAACTTTTTGTAATTATTTTTGATCATTTGAATATATGTTAAATACAAAAATGTGATAAAATTTTTCCCTTTCACAAGTAAAGTGAAAATGATAGTAAGCAAAAAACCTCCACATGCATCATCTAATGGACGTAACGGTGAAACATTTTCAGTGAATACATATTTCATTGCTGGTGGTGATTAACAACTTAACAGTCATACCAACTTCATATAGGGGAGCAATTTAAAAATTAATGAGTTACTTGGACATATTTGGAGGGCAGTTTCTAAGACCTTTGATTCAATGTCTGTGCATGAAAAAAATCGTTTTCCTTAAAAAAGATAGACAGAAATGACAGAAAAGCCTCACCACCAAAAAAGAAGTTGGCATGTTGAATGGGTCTAATAGTCGTTGTGCAGCCTTCATTGCCTCAAAGGTTTATTTTGGTTTTAATTTCTTAACACTGAGCTTTAAAGATCTTCTACCATTCTTACAATCGTGCTCCCCGTTTGTTGCAACAAAATAAATGTAGGATACATTTTTTATTTTTATAATAATCTCCAAGTTGTGCTACATTCCCCAAGAAAACACAATCAAGTATTGTAAATGATAATTTCCAAGACACTCATCAATTTAGAAATTTAAATTACAAACATGCTTCAGATACATTTAGTTATCAATGATTTTGGTACAAACTAATTTTGCTCAACATGGAGCTCCTAACCAACTAAATAAAAGCTTTTTTTTTTGTTAAAATTATAGAACTACAATAAAACATCAATTCATTTTAAAACATTAAATCTTTACCAAGAGTGACAAGAAGCCTAGAGGGCGCTGAACACTATATTTAAAACAGTAGCAGTTTTTCAACACAATAGAAACAGAGTGGATGTGTTTCTCCAATTCAGCCACCTCTTATGTGTGAACTTAAATTTGTAAGCAATAGGTGGAGCATACGGGGGGAAAAAGGTGAGCTGGGAATGATGAAAGAAGATGAAAGAAGGAGGCAAATTGGTAAAGGAGCTGGCAAGAGAGAAACAAAAACTCATCATAAGACAATAAATAGAGTGAGAAAAGGAGCAACATTTATTCCAATGCTCAATTTAAACATTATTTAGGTGTGTGATGTAGCACCAAAAAATAATGAAATGGTAGAAAGGGAGATGTGGTTAAAAAAAAAAATAAAAAAAATCATACCTGGCATCTTCATATGGAAAGATCAGATATGAGTTAGAAAACAAAAGACGAGCCTGGTCAGAAGGGATGAGAGGCTGTTGTATAAAAAAACTTATTTTTATTTTTTTTTAATATATTAAAAAGAGAACCATAAACAGTAATTATCTAAGTAGTAGGCAGTGGGCATCTTACTAATTAACAAGACATTATCAAAAGGATTCAGTGAGAAAGAGAGAAGCTGTTATCACACTGCATAATAATTAAGACCCCAACATGAGCTGAAAAGTTGTAAAATCTCTCACTGATAGCCAATTATAAAACTCAAGATCCTCTCCCTGTGTTCTATAATAAACATGAAATAAAATATAAAATCCCTGTAGAGTGGAATATTTAAAGATTATCACAAAACACTTTTACTTCAGAATATTATAAACAGCAGAAAAAAAAAAAAAAAAAAAAAAACCTGCCTGGGTCTGTGTAGCTCAGCCAGAGGGTTTGGTCTTCTCATGACACCTTACACTGCCTACTCCAATCATGTTGCATATTCAACACAATAAACACTGTATGAAACATGCAGCGTTCGCATCAGTGGATCCAAGACGGCTGCTTCAACCAACTCTGCAAACACATGCTGCAATCCACTCACAGTAAGCCACAACGCTAACTGTGATATCCAAATGTTTCAAGATTCACCTCTTCGCCAAAACGAAGAAGCTTCGGTCACCTTTAAGCATTTCTGAATTCAGCTAGACCTGGCTCCAAACAGCGCTTCTACAAAACGAACAAATCGATACACAAGGCTGCAGTTTTTTTTTTGTTTTTTTTTTTCCCATCTGACTCCATCTTTGATTTTGAACAAGTCCTCTAATTAGGAGGATCTTGTAAGCATTAATGTACCTGTAGAAACATACACTCAGAATTAAAATGACTTCCCACTAGTGGGTTGGTTCTCCGCAAGTTCAATGTCTTTTTAACTTTATTGAATAAATTGGCACATTTCTAGATATTGTACTCCCTCTGCCAGATGCAGTAAAGGCAGACAAGGTGAACTTGAGCAACTCTGCGAAGGATTTTCTAAGTTTCCTTAGTCTCTAGACGTGTAAAGCTGATAGAAACATAGCAGAAGACTTGCTATATGTAAGCACAGAGAAAGGTGCTTGAGTCAAGGGTGCTGAACGCAACTGCACGTATCAACTTCTGTTACAAGTGAAACTTTTTTCAAACCATATAATCGCTTGTTCCACTTAATTATGCAACACCAAAAAAACAAAAACAACCCCATAAAATACATAAAAATTCTGATTGTGGAGTGCTAATGTAAAAAACGCTCTAGGGGCATGAATGCTTTTATGAAGTACTGCATCTATTTACTGATCGCTAAGCCCTTACACTAAATATTTATTGTACTCCTAGAGGATGAGTACACCCTGAGGGCCACTGCAGCAGCCGCAGACTAGAATGAGCGCGCTGCTGCAGCAGCGACAAGAGCCAACCTACGGCCACCTGGCCTTTTAGGCAGCAGGCCAGTTCTGCGTGCACCTGACGTGATAACAAGAGGATCCGACATCCAACATCCATCATACGAAAGTTCAATCTACACATCAAATGGCTGCTGTGTCTTATTTACACTATAAAGAACTCCTGTCTTTTAGTACGTTTTTGATATGACAAAAGCTTGAAAAGCCTCTATGAATCCTAAAAAAAAAATAAATATATAAAACGTATCTCATTTTGCTAAAGGAGAAAAGACAAACTCTAGTTAAATGAAAAAGCTTCTAGATTTAAGAGTCAGTTTTCATTACTATGAGTCACTCTAGCTGATTGGTTCACCACCTCCACACACTGTGCTCTGAGTATTTAATAACATTTACTACACCTGCCTTGCCACTGGAGAGGAAAATAGATAAACAGGTACCATCATAGTAAAAAAAAAAAAAGCTTTTTATAAGTGTAGAATACACAAGAAGTACAGACACCAAAATCATCTGAGGAAATAAAGGCAAAAAAAAAAAGAATACCATGAACTCTATGGATTATCTAGATCAATCAAAACGTTAGGACTAATTCTGCCCCCGCTCTGTTAGTAAAAAGTGTGCCTTTTTGAAGTAAAAGATGCAAGAATTCATTATCAGTGCCAGCAGCTGTAGGATGATAAACTTATTCAGCATACAAATGCAGCCTCTTCTCTTTTTAATGACTGAATGAAACCCCTGGAATAAAGCTGCCCACATGAAAAGTGTCTAAGCCGAGCCTGCCAGCTCATCATTATGTGCGCTACACTTCATCCTGCATGAAAAAAAAAAAAAAAAAAAAAAACTTTCAATGTGCAGTGGATGTCAATTGTGTCTTCTATGTGATACCATTTAGAGATGTTATACGCTAATGCGGGGTTGCATGTTAATAAGTGCCACTGCATCAAAAAAAAAAAAAAAAAAGGCAAGCAGAATCACTACAATGCTACTTAGATGTAGACAGAGTCAGGTGCACGAATGCCCTTTTTTTGAGGGTGTTTAATTCTCCATTTTTGAGCCACTCTTTTCCCACGGTGGACCAAAGATACATTCAAGAGTTTTAAAAGAAAAATTGGCTGCACAAGTTCTGTTTTATTGTAGGTTTCATGTACTGAAACTAGTGTGAAAATGATACATAGAGGGTCAAATGTAAACATAAACCGCATCAAATGTTTACAATCTGTCCTTTATTAGGCTGTAGAGAAATCACATGCTTTTTCTAGCCATGTTGAGAACGTGGCCCAGTTCTGCCTGAACATGTGACTATATTCTCATGAGAAATGTTGGAGCTTATATTGACTGACTGGTTCCTTGGCAGAGTGCAGACCACAACTTTTCAACAGGGTTCAGGTTGGAGCCATTCTAGGAGGATAATGTTTGTGAGTTATATCCAAAACTGCGATATTATTTTGGGAACTTTGTCCAGTTTTAATTGCAAACAGTTGATTCATTTCGGGGTAGTGCACAATTTTTTGAGCAGGCTCTTCTTTATTGGTGTTACCTTTCCATTTCATGGTGATGTCAAACTGGCTTCACTGCAGGCATCGCCTGTGGATCTTCCAGTTTAGTAACTGGATACGAGTTTCCATGTTGGTGAGGATGTAGTATATTTTCAAGACACCATGAAATTGCACAAGAGTTATGCACAAAGTGTCTTATCAAACCAAAAGTTGGATTAAATTTAAAAGGCATGAGGAATAACAATATAAATAGATATTAAAAAAGATAGAGACAGTTCTAGTCAGGATTGTGTTCCGACTTTTAGATTACAAAATGTGACAAGATGTTTTTTTTTTTTTTGCTCTGATAAAATTTGCCACTGTTCTTTCACAGCCCTCCTGTGGCAATGAATGTTTTTTTTTGTTTTGTTTTGTTTTTTTTCTCACTCCTGCTGCCAGCCTCATATTACAAACCCCTCAATTTCACCCCAATCAGTTTTATTGTTTATATCCAAAGCTATAAGAAAGCTCTGTCACAAAAGGGCTCTTCCCACACAAAGAGAGGGAATGAAACTGGCTAGTTTCAGATGTGGCTTCCTATGTAAATGTACAATGGGGAATGTCAGGACGGAGTGTTTAATGGGACGAGCCTTTTTGTCAGATTGAGATTTGGATGGACTATTGTACTATAAATTTAAATGTTTTTTTTAGGGTTATTGTATTGGGATGCACATCAACTAAAAATAAATCAATCTTTATTTCTAAAGATCTTTCCCAACAGAAAAGAATGTAGGACAAAGCGTTCAACATAAAGCAACAGAAACAAAAGGATAACTCCCGCCCAACTTACAGGCACATTCACACAAAGACTTCACATGACCACCCATAGACTTGCAAATGGCTATGACCACAAAGGAAGCCCAGTCTCGAGCATAATTGTCTATAATGAGGTAATATGGAGTTCTGATAAGATTACAGACTTGAAGAAAAGAAAGGGAAAGTAAAAAAAAGTGAAAATAATACAATGCAAGACATCTACATCTGATGACTTGGCTAAAAAAAATAGGTAAGACTAATATGTGAAATAAATTAAAATGAACAAAAGAATTGCAATTAACATCCAAGGAAAAATAATAAAAAGATAAAAAATGGATCAAAACTTTAATAATAAAATGTAAATACAAATAAAGAAAACATGAATTCTAAATGTTTATGCTTCCAACTACGCTGAATTTCTCCTTGTGGGACAATCTCTACTTTACTCATGAAGGGTGTGAAACAGTTGTATTCCCTTAGCTTGAGGGAAGCAGCTTCCTGAGGAGGAAGTTCAAATCATTTCATCAGAAGAAATTCTACAAACCAAAACAAAAGGAACATCCATATCTGTGTGTTTATGCACTAATGACCACAAGCTGATCACAGAGAGCTGCTTGAGCCGTGACTGATTTTAATTTCAGAGCAGACTCTCAGTCTGCCACACAGCTCTCCACTGTCTCATATCAGTGTGGAAGACACTGTTGTTTCAGAACAGCAACTGGGGAACAAGCCCAACTTTTATAGCTAGATGACATTATCGCTGATGGGGTTTTTTTTTTCCTTCTTCTTCTCATCATTAGTGAATAAAGGTGCCGGGGCTTTTCTTTGGCAGACAGTTGTATAATGTGTTCACGGTGTATTTTGAAAAGACGTGTGCGTTGCAATGAGTCTTACCCATGCAATGTGAACCGTCTATAAAGCTTACTATGTGAACAGTACTGATGTTCACATGGTACTTAGTACTAAGGTCCACCTAGTTCTTCGATAACCGCTATGACGTAGCAAAACACCTACTATAGTAGCTTTAATAGTATAAATTAGAAGGTGGAAAACAATATCAAAGGTGAGCTGCAATTTCTGCCAGAGAATGTATTAACTTTCTGCTTTGCTCCTCTGAATGAGTGAAAGATGGAATCATTAGCGTAAAAAAAAAGCCTTGCTCCATTAAATGGGACTTCAGCAGATGGACTTAAGGCATCTTAAGGCTATGAGTTCAGTTTTTGAAACAAATGTAAAGTAGAAAACAGTCTGAAAGATTTTGTCATCACTTCTCATTAAAATGAGAGTGACAAGTTAATGTTTACACAAGTATTGCTGTCTTGGATGTTATTCGAGGTTCCGTTTTGAAAATTGTGTTAGAAAAGACTTGTAAATTGTTATTAAGCTGACACTTTGATATGTTATTATCCAACATGAGTAAAAAGTGACATGCACAAGTGCAATGTCAAAATGATTAATGCCTGTCGCCTTGCAGAGTACGAGTGTGCATTCTGTGCTATAGTGGAAAAAAAAAATAGCAGATGATTTTCAAAAAAATTTGCTTTAATTGCCCACCTTCCCTTTTCAATATTTTTGACACCTGTTGTCACAGGTAAAGCTCTCTCCTGTAGAAAAGAGTTGCTTTACCAAACATTTATGACAACGAAAGCCTAAAAGGGGTCACAGTGATGGCTTGCACCAGCAGTGGTAAAAAGAAATAAAAGGAGACTCATCTTTTCAAAATCACAAAGATTCTCAATATGTCAATGTATAAAGTCTGTCTTTGAATTTAACACAGCAATTACATCACGCCTTCAAACATTGACATTCTATATGGTATATATGTTGTATTCCATATTTTGTGGATGATGTCTGTGACACGTCTCATGACAGAAAGCATTAGAGTACAGCAGCACTGCTTTGGAGAGGTTTAGCCACACACCAAGCTCCATTGTTGTCTTCAGGAATTTGAAAGCAAAGTAATTACTTTTAAGTCTGCACTCAAATAATTACGGTTTCCTTGATAACATTTCGTCTGTAAGCGGTTGGCAATGACCCAACTTTTAGGGACAATCTTTGTGAGACCAAGTTGAAGGTTATTCAAGGTATTTGAAGCACAGCAGAAGCAATAAAGACGAGATATGGTTAGTCACCAGGTAGACGTGTCAAGACACTTCAGGCAAAAAAGATACAAGGGAACTGGTCCCACGTGAATAAAACATGACACTGTCTCTCCCCACTTTTGAATCACTCTCCAAAATTGTTACTACATGCTTTGACGTCAAGCTACTTTGGTGCAAAAGGAAGTTGTGGGAAGAAAAAAGGGGGGAAAATAAGGGAGGGAGGAAGACTCAAGCATAAAACTCGGACAGTTTTTTGGGTGTTATGTGACACTCAAATATTCTCTATGCTTTTCAGCACGAAATACTTACAAAATTATTTCAACATAATTTACTTTTCAAGCACATCTTCTTAGAAATCATGTAAACTGTCAGTGAGTGTTTACTCTTTCCAAACTTATTCTGAGAAAAAGACCCATCACGAAGACCTGTGTTCTTACCTCTTGCTGTGTATACGACTCTAGCTCCGCTCTCTTGGCCTCAGGCTCTCCAGCGATTGGACCGCGGAGCGTCTGCAGGAAGAGCGCTGCCTTCCTTTTCCTCTCCGCCTGTAGCTGTTTCTCCTTGGACTCCTTAGATGCCTGGGCCAGCTTCTCCCTGGCTGCAGCTGCGAGGCGATCCTCCAGTTTCTGCTTGGCTGCAGGGAACAAGACGAACAGGGAAACACAGGAGAAATATTTGGAAGGTAGTCACTTTCCTATTATGTTTTGACCACTGAGACATTCAACTACAAAGTAGTTGAAAGTCTACCTAGTAGACATTCAAACAGGAA
This sequence comes from Poecilia formosa, assembly GCF_000485575.1. Lineage (NCBI taxonomy): Eukaryota > Metazoa > Chordata > Actinopteri > Cyprinodontiformes > Poeciliidae > Poecilia > Poecilia formosa. The sequence goes on from NW_006799945.1 coordinate 518,848, forward strand.
GTAGAAAATAGGAGCCTGTTTATAACAACAACAACTAAAAGAAAGAAGGGAAGAAAAATGAAAAAAAAAAACAAAAACATACTTAGACAAAATCAAAAGTGAAGCAACAAGAAGGAGAAAAAAAAAAAAGTACTTTTCCACATTTACTGACGCATTTACCCAAGGTAATCTCAGGGAATTTTCTGAGTTCACAACAGCTAAAGTTTGACAGAGAGGTTCTGCAAAAAATTGTAACACCCAAATGTATTTGTGTGGTACATAATGTCATGCATTCAAGGGTTTATACAGAAAAATTCAAAGTGGGATAGAAAATATGGTATGGGAGACAATACATGTTGGTAATAATGAAAATATAAACTATTTGGTAAATGAAAGAAGAAGGTGCAGTAAAAGTAAAAGGAGGTTGGGGTTAAAAAGGTAAAGAAGAACACCAAGGAATGATGAGGTGCTAAGAGACAAATGAAAACAAAGGAAGTCCAATGTAGACGCATAATATATAAGAAAATGCCAAAACCCCACTTTTTTAGGTTATGCAACCGCTGGGGATACAGGAATCTCTAAAGCGCTAAAAATAGGGCAGCTGCTGAGGCAAATCACATTTGAGTACAGTGAACAGCAGCCAGGATGAGTAGAATCCATCTGTACCCCAGACAATGACAACACAATATTGGCATTCATTCGTCTCGCTGATGTATTTTCAGAATCATCGTCAATTAGATGCATGAGAATATAAAAGCTGTGGAAAATGCGGCAACAATTTGGTATTTAATTATTATCCAATTCATTTTGGAGACTTTTGCAGCATGAAAATGCTGGAAAAGGATGGCAGATCTGATTCCAAGTACTGGATTAGAATCTCATTTTAGGTATTTTTTTAAATGATCAGCCTATGAGACGCAGATGACAAACGGTATGCCGGTTTTTAACAGCAGCCTACTGTTAGGCACACGGTTTGTAAAAACTGCAATACAGGCCATGCATTTAATTAGTAAACTGCTGTCTGTGGATGAAAGCATTAACAGACAAATTGTGAGTTTATAGTATTGAAGTCAGATATATGTTAAAAACTAAAACACTTAAATCAAGTCTAAGTACTGCAGAGCTCAATCTGTGGGGTCTATCAATGTTTATGGTCTTAAAAGGTTTTATATTGTTTTCTTTTTGACAAAATACATTTTTATCGTACTGAATTCAAATAAAAAAAAAATCACATTCTATGAAAAGGGGGAGAAGTGAACTGAAAAAAAAAAAATAGAAAATAAAAAGGTAATGAAAGTCATTCACTTTTGATGATACTTGGTTGGTTAATCATATAAGTCAAACTATATCACCATCAAAGTCTGTAACTGTTTAAAACCCTGGAATGTGAACTAAAATTAGAAATATCTGGTACGATTTACACATCGATAATCATTTCCAGCTGCCCACAATCAAAACAGCACATCTACTGGGAAATGTTTGCATCTCCAGTTTGTTTATCACAAACACCATTTAATGTGGGTGGCCTTTCTTCACGCCATCACCACAGATAAGTGTTTGCTGTCTGCTACTGATCGTTATGCTATCTGATCAAGTTAGGCCCACTGACTGACAGCCACATTGCTGCACAGCAGAAGCAATTCGGTCAGCTTTTTATTAGGCTGCTGCCGCCTCTTTCTCTGGCCGCCTGTCAATTTAAAAAAAACAAAAAAAAAACCCATTAGATTCTAAAACTGTTCCAGTGAACCTAAAGAAACCTGACAACCTCGTTGATGCTGAAAGTAGCACATTTGTCTTTAACCGTCCATCTGTCTTTTAAGGTTCAATTTAACGGCTGTGTTTCTAGTCAAAAGGTCATTATTATGATTTTGATCTAATCGGTAACTATAATAAAATGCAAAACATTTCTCTCTTTAAAGAAACAGGCTGTCTCAAGGGCGTTTGTTGAAACCACTTACAAGATGATTTCAATCAGGAAAATCTGATATGCATGGCAATAAAGATTCAGTACGCCATTCCGAATTCACCGCACTGAAAATGGTGACAGAGCACGAAGTCATGGGATACTGCTGAAGAGAGTTTATGTTGTTGGTTACTTGCCTTTTCATAATTTGAAAATTAGTATGATAATTGTGATGAAGAGTTCAAGGACAGCCGTCCCTGCACCTGTTCAGGTTTTATTAACTGCAGTGATAAAAGATGACCAACTAATTAAAGCCTGTAAAAGGTTATATTAGGCTGTAACGGCCCATGCTTGACTACAAGCTTGCTTAATAAATCAACTTCATGGAAATACTGAATTTCTACTCCATTGGCATCCGATGACAATGATCACGTGTGAAAATGACTTTGAAGTGGTGTCTTTATTTTCAGAATTTCATTTCAACAAGTGAAACAGCCTAGAGATTCATAATATATTTAACATGCTTAGGTAGAAATATCATCACTTGGAAAATGATAATGAAAGTTAGAATTATTTTCTGATATTCTTAGAAAACTTGAATATTACTAAGAACAACTGAGAAACGTTACACCATGATCTACACAAGAGTGGGAAAGACTTCTCACTTCACAGTTGCCACCAATGAGTCATATTTCTTTTTTTCTTAACCAAGTCTGATTCAGACACAACAAACATGCTTTACCTAGAATAAGAAGAAAGAGGACTGGACAGTTGTTCAGTGTACCAATAAATTGGCTCAGATTTCTTTGATGTTGTGAGATCAGTGATTGGCTGATGCTTACATGAGAGAGCAGTCTTATCCACCAATCTTATCGACCTCTGCAAAGATCTAAAAATCAACCACCGTCTTCTTTTGCTCTGCTGTGAGTTGAGGGCTTCCTGACAGTCCTGCCCACCAGGTCACCTCTGCATGTGTGCAATTAACAGTAGTCACTGTGGCCAACTTATTGACTTTTAAGACAACAGAATCACTATTGGTCAAAATCAGTATTGGCATGTCAGGCTTTTTTAAAGATAACTGATCAGCCAGAAATCTGCAATCTGCAACCCCAGCCCAGTGGTCAACGATCTTGTTTTTAATTGAACATTAAATTTGCTTTCAGAAAGGAAGTTAAGGCATTAGAGTCACTGAGAGATGAGAGACACAAAATCAAAGGGTGAAGAGTATTGCAAGAATTTGAGGAGCTATGACATCTGCTGCTGTTGGGTTGTTGTGTTAACTCAAGACCAAAGTCAGCGCAGCTGTTTAACTGGAAGTGGAAATTTAAGAGAACCTTCATGCTTCCCTTTGCTGCCCATGTTTATAATGATGCTTATTTTATTTTCCAACAAGACCTGGCAGCTTTTCACAACTCCAAAAAGTACCAATATGTGACTTAATAACAATAGTATGCTGTGCTTGATTGTCCAAACAACAGGACTGACATAAACCACTCGGAGAATACAAGAACTTCCTTTACACCACAGGGGGATGGCTTCTGAGTCACACCACAACGATGCTGTCAGTCATGCAAAAGAAGCCCGGACCACAAATCCAGCCCCACAATAAATAATAGGACATAAATATGTGTTTTAGGTAAGTGCAAAATGTTTTCCTGCACCATAAAAGGTTAAAATGAGACATGTCAACATCTTGAAAGCGCTTATAAGATTATAGTTCGAGGTCAAGTCAGTCAACAGATTGTACCTGCGTTATAAGTAATGTGGATATAAAGCAGTGCTCAAGATTATCAGTTTAATTTGTTTTTTTTGTAATTACCTTGTTTTGCTTCCAGCTCTTCTAACGTTAGGACAGGTTTCTTCTCTTCAGATGTAATCACAGGAGGCGGCTCTTTTTCAACCATTATAGCTCCACTCATCACAGCATCAAGCCCCTCGTCTTCCAAAAACTACCAGTAAAACAAAAAACAAAAAAAACAATCACTGTCAGATTACTTTGATATTAAAAAACACAACATCTACACATGACTGTGGATGTTATATAAAAGACAAATTTAAAATCGACCTTGTCCTCATCTGAATCATCGTCCAGCCTCACTCTGTTCTTCTCCAGGGGAAGAAGGTCATTTTCCTTTGGCTTGATGGCAAAAGAGATGGGGGCAAAAGAGGCTGTGAAAGCACAAAGACAAAGGTTAAGTGATTTAAAAAAAGACCCAAGGAGGGTTCGAAAGAGGGCATACTTGATCATCCAGGTCTATTTTGGTTTCTTCAGTAAATTGGAACGAAGGAAAGTAAGGTTAAAAAAACTGAACACGAAAGAGATTAGGTGAAAGAGGAGGAGAGAAAGGAGGGCCAAATGACAGAAGGAGAAAAGGGAACTGGGACTTTTTTTTTAACAACACACAAAAAAAAAATAGCCAATCATAAACAGCCAGGAAAACAGGCAGTTGAAGCAGTAGGATGCAATGTATTTCTATTTCATTACCAAATAAATTTTCTCTAGCAGAGATGAAAGAAGACTGTGTGCCTTATTCCCTGAAGCAATATCCTTAATATAGGACCAAGATCCTTATAGTGAAGGGCTGTATATGTTACTTGGGCTCTTTTCTGTCTTGATATTAGTTTTCCCCAGCCCGGTCCATGATCAGTGGCATCCCAATAATCAGTCTGCATGAATGCCTCATTTCCATACAGAGCCTGTGCATGTTTATGGCTCCCGCCAGCACAGAGGTAAGCAGTCTAATCTTTGCATAGACATTTGTGGCCCGATATCATCAAATGAAATTGTCAATGTAAACACAACCACACTCATGGGTGCCTGTACAAAAGTGACAATATAAAGCTCATAGACAGACACACATTAAAGTAACTAAATGCTCAGGGGCAATTATGCACATGTTTGCTCAAGGACTTTCCATCTTATTTTAGAAGGACGGTAATAAAAAAAAAAAAAAAAAGAGCTCAACTGAAGTGCATAACATAAACTGTGTTGTGCAAATTTATTTCTTTGCACTTGTTTTTATTTCACCACACTGCGACTACAAATTTTAATACATTTAATTGGGATTTAGTGCGGTACACCAACTTGAAGTGCTGTATACTGTTGAAATAAAACAACAACAACAGATAATATTTACATTTCTTTTATATTTAGCTTTCCTTAGTCTAACTAGTGGAGAAAAGAATCCCTATGACGCTGTGCTGCCATCAATTACCAGAGTACTTGGCCAGTGTATGACTAATGTTGTGCGTTTTAGTCACTCCTTGGTTGCCATGGCAGGATTTTTCGGGGAATGAAGAAGCGCCCGTTGTGGATCACTTTGATGTTTCACATCGTGGAGCTGAAATTGCAGAACCAAAGGATGTGGCTCACAACATGCAGTATTCACCTACATGTTGGCATTGCCCTTAGGAGGAAATGCCACACACAGCACTAAGCTCCATTATCTGCATAATATTATCTACATCGGTTTGTGCTAATCAACATAATTCTCAGATCAGATGGACTAAGGAGGATAATATGACACTCTGTTCTAAACAGCTGCTCCAGATGTTTTTGTGCTATGTCAAACTGCTTTGGCATATTGTCCCTCACAGTTTCAGGGTTTTGAGTACCATCCTGAGATGGATGAGGGGCGTAATACTGGCAGACAACTTCAAAGCCCCATCTCCAAGCATGTCAGTTTATCAAGTGCATAGATCTGAGAAAGAAAAGACTCCTGAAAGAGGCTATTCACTTCCTTCTTCCCACTATTCTGCAAAGACCCGATAACTGATAGCTGAGAGTTAAGTTAAGTTAGTTAAGAGAATCTATTAAGATTCTCTTAACTAAGACAAATATCTCTGCAGCCCAAAAAGAACACATTAAAGTTTGTAGCTGCAAGAGGTCAAAATGTGGAAAAACCTTAGAGTACGAATACATTACAAGATGACGTATTCATGTGTTTTGCAATAATAAGTTACCTTTTGTGAGCTTGGAGTCATTAGCCGAGTCGTCTGATTGAAGCATATCTTCGTTTGTTGTCACACTCTAGATGAAAAGACAGCAAAAGACATAATTCAAATGAGATCAATTTAAATTGTTAAAATGCAGATCAGTAAAATGTAGGGCATCCATCAAAACTTATTGCTTTTTTTTTTTTTTTTCTGTGATGAATCCACAAAAAACAGGCAAAACTTTGACAAGAGGCAGATGGTGCTGAAAATGAGACTTCAGTAAAGCCTGAATATGTTCATTTGTTAAATAATGCAGGGTGAGATACGCACCAGCAGCGTGTGGAAAAAGTTAGTTAGGAAAGCTTTACAACACATACAAGTGTTTGCGACGCATCCGCCTTGTGCAGTACCACAAATGGATGACGCTGAAACGTTAGAAAGGATCATTTCTTTTCATTGGTACGCTAAAATTACAGCCATTTTATTTAATCATTGTAATTATCTACATAGAGGGGTGAATCTAAATTTGAGGTTAACATTTTGCAGCAGAGAAAAAAAAAGCTGATGTGGAAAAAACGAAAGGAGACTCCTAGGTAAATTCTCCGTTCGGCAACATTTCTGTAACAGAAGCTGGGCACCATTAAAGATATGCAATGTTTGGGAAAATGCAAAAGTAGGGTAAAGTTGGTCCACATAAAAGGAAATTTAAAAGTGCCATATTTTTATGTGAAATGGTGAAAGACAAGATAATCAACCAGATATTGCTCTAAAAACATTTGATAAAAGCTATACTCTCATTTTCATGTTGCAAGAACAAATAAGTATTTTATCACTCAGCAAAACATGACCTTGAAGGTGAAGGGAAACGTATGTTAGCACAGGGGTATGGTGTTTGTTGTTGTTCATCAGGATTTTGACCCGATGCTTTAAAGAAATTAATGTTTCATGCCAGCTACTTGGCAACTTTCCATGGGAGTGAGAACTGCAGCTTTACTTGGCCCGTGTATGACCCCAATGTTGTGCTTCTTCTGCCACTCTTTGGTTGGCATGGAAGGATGTTTGGGAGTCTTTGCCATTCCAACAGGTGATAAAAACCTAGTTCACCCATGACATGTAGTATAAATCCATCTGTAACGTCTAGATTATGCTTCAAGATTGTTTATTTTGCCATTCTGTCCTCCTCAGTTAATGAAACCACCAAACTAATTAGTGACAAACAGTTTCCACCCAGTGTGGATCTGGGAGTCAAATTCTGACTTATTGAAAGCTAGGTTTGACTCATTAGTGACATTTCTTTAATTTCCTGTTGTAGCATGTTCTGATAGGGAGATGCAATCAATAAAGCATTGTTTTTTTAAAAAATGAGAAACATGAAGGCTTGTAAAAATTATTTAAAAAAAAGATTAATTTAAAACATGTTGCGATTTCAACACTTGTCAAAAACCCAAAGGTTGATAAATGAGGTTGTAGCAGAATAATCGTTACATGTACAGTTTATATTAGTTGGTACTGTAATGTAGCAAACTAATGGCATCTCATTTTTAATAAATAACATGCTTATCAGAATAGTCATGTTTATATTCTGATCTTTCTTATAATGTCAAGGCTGCATTTTTCTTCCCATGACTCCCCCATTTATACACCTGCCTGCCTAATTATTAAAAGCTTTCCATTTTCTACTATAGAACCTAATACACTCAGCTTAAACATCTGGCCATGATATAATACGTGGGAAGAACTGATGGGACGAGGGGTGATGGAGGTCAAATGAAAGGGAAAGATGTAGCCTCATGAGATACATTTCAAAAGGTTTAAAGAACATTTGAGAGGAATACTGGGTTGTGAGTGATCTATGCTTTCAAAGTCGGTGAACAAAATCAGAATGACCCCAGAAGATGACCTCTTCAGAGAACTCAAATATCAAAGCTCAGAGTTGAATAAGTGGGAGGAAAGACAGATTAAAACATCCCAGGAAGACTTGATTGAAAAAATAAAGATTATCTCAAACAGATCAGAGGGTAACCTTTCACACCCGTTAGCTTTCTTTAGCTGCGAGGTCCTTGCCTTTTGTAAACTATAAGATAGAATATTGGTACTGACAGAAAGCAGAAATGTCTGCAACGAAACGGAAATATTCCACAGATCCTGACCACAAAATTGTTGAATTCAGAGTTTCGACACATTTTCTCATTCCTTATTAGCTTATGCTAAACTACAAACAACAACAAAAACTTTGCTGAGCCTTTACATCAGGGTAGCAATGAGAAATGCACAAAATAATTCTTGGACACACTTCACTGACAGGGGACATCACATTAAATCTACCACAGGCTGAGACTGTCTCAAATGCAATAACTACAAAGTCTTCAATGTTATTCTGAGAACAGAGTTGTGTGCAATAGTGTATTGAAGAAATGAAGAAACCAGATGTTGTACTCAGATTAACCAAACATGGAGAACCCTGTTTGAAACTGCCTAGTTTTATTTAATATAGGTCAAAGCACTTATTCATTTTAATAAGTGCTTTGACTTAATTGAAGTCAAAGCACACTTAATTAATGGGACAATTAAGTGACCCATTAAATGAACTCGAGCTTTTTGGGGGAATTACAACCAGGCAGACTGTGTAGGACTTCTTCAGGCGTTTAGAAGTCCAACTTATACACACAAACCAAGCTTACTTTTCTGAAGATGTAGAGAAAAAAGACTCCATTTGAGAAAGTCACATTTTTATAAACTAATTAAAACCTGAACATCCACTCTCCAATCACTTGAGAACTCCATCTACGTAGATATATTTCATGACAGATGAAAAAATAGTAGATACAACAGTTCATCTGTTGGAAAACTTGGTGGGGCGTGAGAAATTTTAAGAATAATTTGTGAATAATCCATAAAGGAAACAAGCTAAACGATAACAGCACAGAAGGTGAGTAACATCGACACCAGGTATAATTCACACGCATGTATTACATGTAGAAAATGTCATTTAAGATGCTGAATGCCAGATTTGTTCCTCGCACTCCTGATTCATGAGATCCATCTTAGTCAAGGAGTGCTTCAAATTGGCAGGTTGGCTTTGGAGTGGTTGCAGCTGCAGAATAAAATGGGACATTGTGCAGCTATCATTGCTCTGTTCAATGAAGAGGTTGGAGAGCATATAATTCACGTACATCGATGACCTCATAGGTACATCTTTTTTTTATTGCTTCTCCCTCTCGGACTGCACCTGTAACTACACTGACAAAATAGCGGTTGTCAACTTGACCAGGGATCTGAGCAATGGTCAACTCACTTGTTTGACCAAAACAAGAAACTTTGTGTTAAGAAATCATATTTGTCCTCGATGTTTCATTTCACATTTGTGATATGCAACGCATGTTTTGTCTCAATGCCGGAAAATATGAAGCGTATCTACACCGTCACCACCACAGCGGCTACAGGAATATAAGGTGATGAGTTTCAAGAGTTTTCACCAAAAACAGCTGCCACGATTTGGGAAACTAAATAAAACCACTTTGTACCAGTCGGGTCTACACTGATTAACTTTTCAGAGCTGGTCAGTAGAGGAAAACGTCACTTAGCAATTATATGTATGCTCCATTGTTCAGCCCCAGAGGTTCGCATTTTGCGATTGCAAAGCAGTTTTTTGTTTTTTTTTATTTATTTTATTTTTTTTATTTTGTTTCTGTTGCACGTCAGCAGCAGCAGTATGTGTGAACAGCAGAACGGCAGATGTGGAGAGAAACAAGAGAGCTGGCAAAGCAAAACGCACAACACCAAACATCAACACAGCTGATTCTGCAACTTGCTATTTTTAAGTTCTGTCAGTCTATGAAATACCAAAGGTGAAGACGAGGCTGCTTAGTGAGGAGGTTATTTTTGCACCAACAGTGTGTGCAGAAACATGTGAAAAGTGCCCAGGACTCAAGCAGATTCTGCCGGCTCGGTTATCGTAGTGGAAATACCTTCATCTTCAAGGTAGACGACTTTGCAGTGATTATCAATCTGTACTCAATGCAACTTTTGACCATATCCCTGGCAGATAATCTTTTCCATTCTCAGTATTTTTTTCTTTTCCTTATTTAAATATTATGGATCAGGAAGTCTCCAATTCCAGTATGTCAGATCCAAGAATATTTGGAACGTAAAGCAACTAATTTCAGGGTTGACCAAGTGCACTGAATGACACAACCTTTTCTCAATCTCAGAGGCCTACTGATATAAAAACTGCTCATATTAATAGTTCAGTTTTTTTTTTTGTTTTTTTTTTTGTTTTTTTTTCATTCAGATCTAGCAATAATTCCTCTTCCAGGATTGCTAAAGCTAAACCAATGGCTGAATATGAACATTGTGCTCCAGACAATAATGAGAATTACTTCTAAATACATGGAATTTAAAAAAATTAAGAGGTTACTTAAAGCTAACAGAGGCTGAATTTAACCTCATAGTTTTATAACATTTTTAAAGCAGCTGGATTCATCCAGCAGAAAAAAAAAAAAAAAGAGAGATGCTCTTTGCGTCAGCAGATGTAATTCGCATCGTTCTATGGAATGTGAAAATGTTCTGGTTGAACTGTCGAAACATGCCTTGACGTGATTATTTAACATCTGTCACATTTTTAGATGTTTACAAACTGAGTGCATCAACTACATGGGGATTCTCTGGTCTGCATTGGAAAAAACAGACCTGAACTTGCTCATTGCCAGCTTTGTAAAACTAATTTTATGTTAATCCAGAACATCCTTTGTATTCAAGATCAACAGGATCAACAGCTGACAATATTTATTCAGGTGTTAATGAATGTTTTGCATTGCAGTTGCTAAAAACAAACTGTCAATACTGTCATTATTAACTATTTTAGCTATGTAATATTTAATATTACATAGCTAAAGGTTCCCGACGAAGTAAGTGATTAACTAGCTTTATAAAAATCTGTCCTAAACATACAGACTAAAGACTCAAATAAAGACACAAACGGAATAAAAAATGTAAGGAAACCTTAATCCTCTTCTTTTAGACATTAGGTTAATATGTATATAAGAATCTTAAATAATATAGTATAATACCTCTGATAGGGCTTTTTCTTCTTTTAGCAAGAAGTAATTCTTCTTAAACTCATAATACGCGTTGTACTGATGCCAAGACTGCAGAAAATCAAACCTACAAAAGAAAGAAGCACAAGTTAACCTTAAGGATTATGAAGTAGTACTGGTGTTACATTTTTTTTTTTTTTTTTTTATTACAATCCGATTACACAACAGATTTGTGCTTCATAAAAACAATTACCGGGGATCGTTCTTAGCACGGACACTTGCTTCGAACTTCAGTCCGTTCCTCGCAACATACTCAGCCAGCTTGTCTATGACTGGCTGGATGTCGGGTGGCGGGGGAATGATGGCTGGCGGCGCCGGTGTGGAAACTGGAGCTTCAACTTTGGAGCTATATTGGGGGGGAAAATGTGGAAGTGCAAAGCAAGTCAGCAATGGGCAACACGGCAGATACACGCCAGTATGCACGTAAAAGGTTATTTTTACATACTAATTTGATAACGTATGTAAAATAAGAAAGCATTTCTCAATTCTATTCAAATGTTAGACAAAAAAAAAATCTATATATACTCATCAAGTTGATACCTGATTTCTGGTATGTTCACAGCAGCAGTAGCAGCAGCTGGGGTGGAAACCTGTGGGGGAGCTGCAGCTTGTGGTGCCACGGTGACGGTCACAGCAGGTGTTGAAGTGCTCTCACTGTGGGACGAAGGCTCAGAGGAAGCAGGGGCCGAAATGACAGCTGAAGTCATATTGTTGTAGTATGAATTTGCATCTACGCCAGGTGGAGGTGCAGCTAAGCAGTATGAGCCATCTGGAAGCATGTAATACCCGTAGTAGACAGCTGCAGACGAAAGAAGAAACTATTATAAATACAGTGTCTTTATTTAGATGTATTGGAGTAAACGGGGGGGGACTGAATGCAGGCACGCCAAACGTTTTATGTCAAATTAAGCATTTTACAAATCACTGTAATAACAGATCTTAGGAATAACCTAAATGCTCCATTTAAAGGACAAACAGCTCAGCTCATTCAATAGAGATGCTTTGATGAATACAACACACAGTTACGCTTTTGAACAGGAACAATACCGTGCAACTAATTTTCTTGTCCAAACAACCAAATAATAGCTTTAAGTGGAAAATAATTATCAGTTCTTGTTGAGATTGGCATCAATAATTTAAATATTTGCTTTAGGCTGTGATTTTGGGGTGTTTTTATGTCAGACGCTGATGTCACGATAATGGATGCATGATGAGCTTAAAACATTAATTTGACACTGTACGGAATCATTTCAGCCTCTTGAATTATGCAGGCTTTGCATTTTAACCTTGCTAAAGAGCATGGACCAGTCAAGGAAAAGTTACCCGCTGATGGAGATGGAAATGGAAATGTGCTATAAATAACACAAATGCCACTTTTGTTTTTTGGCTCATTTGCTGTGTTAAAATTACTTTTTCAAGGAAAGTTAAAATGAAAGACAGGGCAACACCAATGCCTCTTATAGTCCTTTCATTGATGATTCAAGTTAAGAGGACAAACAAACTCAAAGGTTTAAAAGGACATCAGTTTCCTGTAAATACAGATGAAACCAGATATTAAAAACAGCAACCCGTGCGATCCTACAACTCTATCAGAAGGAGGTAATAAAATTGCACATGTGTATAAAAAGGTCGCATTAGTCGTCAGAAGTTTTTTAATCTGAAAGATCTCTTATTGTTAAAAGAAAGGGTAAAAATGCAGGGACAGGGATAAAATAAATGGTCAAAGTAGAGACAGTGTGATATTAACACATTACTCACTGAGCTGGCTGATGTTAATGACACTATATTTTATAGTTAGGAAAATAAATAGTCAAAGCAGGGACTCCGATTTACAAACTTGTCATGCAGCACAAGATTAAGAGCTGATGTTTGTGAAAGGAGGTCTGAAGTGAATTGTAGATATCCATACATATATGGGAGTAGTGAATAGTATTTTAAAAAAAATACACCGATAAGGAAGGGTATGAGATTCTCATGGTGTGAAAACCTACAAAATGTAGCAGCATGATATATTCACAAATATTTAGTTGCTATTTAAACATTAGTGTCTTTAATATTTGTTATGAGAATACATAAACCCAAGACAAAAACATAGAGCATGCATCTATTTCATATCTTCTTGTGAGAAACTAAAAAGTGAAGTGCTTCACAGATGAGGGAGGGGCTGTGATGTGAGGTTTATTACACAAGCAAAGAAAAAATCTGGTCACACTTGTGCTTTTTCTGGCATCTTGCAAACCAGGTTTTAGAATACAGGAACAATCACTTAGCCACATTTGCTTTTAGCACGTCAGATTATACATTCAATTAATGTCAGCACCAGCACTGATGCAGGTAAACGAAAAAATAAAGGATTTTCGAAAAGATGTAAAATCTCACTACGAATACAATACTGCACAATGGACTATTTGGTCTCTTCAACGTTATCGCAAATGTAATTTTTACATATACATTTAGCTCTGACTTGACCAGCAGCCTGAGAGCTGCAATAGAAGTGATTCAGTTTTCTCTGTACGTGTACTCACGGTCAGCAGAGTACTGGACTGGTGGAGTGGGTGCAGGTTCCTCAGGAGCGGTGACTGCAGCTGCTGTGCCATTTCTTTCCTTTTGAGCTTTTAGTACAATTGCTGCCAGGGGATGATCTGGGTCCATAACCTTAAGAGGCTTCAGAACAACAAGACTATTAAGGAAAATTTAATATGCCATTTTAAGTACTTTATTTTTTTGTTCCATTTCCAAATTCAACACTTTTCCAGACTCAGTTAGATTTATGCATATTTGGACACTGAAACTTAGTTCATCTGTTTACTGAAACATGTTTCAATTATAGTTATGTAAGAGCCATGGACATAATGTGCAGACTCTCAGTTTTCATTTGAGGGCATCAACTGGAGGGCCACAAACGACAACAGAAGTGGATGACTGCAGAATAATTTCCATGGTGAAGAGAAGCCCCTTCACAACAGCCAATCAAGTCAACAGCACTGTCCAGGAGGTCAGTATTTTATTGTACAATTAAGAGAAAACTGCATGAAAGTCAATACAAAAGTTTCACCGCAGGGTGCAAGGCACTCAGAAGCCTCAACAACAACACTGACACAAGTGATGCAAGTCACTTTTGTCATAAATTTGTCCAAGTACAACTGGGCCAAAATGAATAACTGATATTTATTTCCACTTTGTTTCTGTTTTGGGTTGCAGACTGTTTAACTGAAGCAGAGAATTATGAGAGGTGTGGTCAATTTTACACACTGTCAAAACTGTAGGTAATTATTTGTTGCCGGTCATAACAGAGGCACCAACATCAAATTTTAATATCGACCCAAATTTCCCCATCAGTGCACTACTATGCAAAACTTAAAATTATCACTAGGTGAAAACATTTTACTGTAACAATAACAAAAAGTTTATACCAAGTCTTTAAAGATCTCTGAAACCGGAGATGATGATAACATAATTAGACTGCATTTTCTTGCAGTGTAGCTATGCTATATTGCTGTCTTCCTCAGTTAAACGTCAACGTTATAAAGAATTTAGACAATAAAGCCACAAATTATGGGACAATGAATCCTAATTAGAAAATGTGTTCTTCATTTGGAAAGAAAATCCTAGCTTATGAGAAATGAGTGTTCTTCAGCTTTTTGCTAAAAGAATCTGATTATGTCCTCATAAAAAATAAGATATGCTTTCACTGTTGCTGCATAGAGATCAACACGTTTCATGACAAATCACATAAAAGCACTAACAAAAATATAGCAGCTTGATAACAGGGAAATGCAAGACAAGTCATTACACATTAGTCTCATCAGCACACCGACAGTAATTATAGGATACCAAGAAACAGTGATGAGGATGCACATAACTTTCAAAAGATTTCCTTAAACAGTAGCTTAAACTCACTATTCAATAAAAAAATATATAATCTTAAACTCTGTGATGTTACTTTTTTTAAGATATAAAATATAAAGCTATACTAACAGTTTATCGTTGATGGCAAACAGAACATTAAAAACTTAAAGCTTCTCCACCCTTTTCCCAACATGACACATCAACTCACTGAAGAATGTACTAAAATCAGTCCAAATACAACAAAGTATGTACTAGTACTAGGCAACTGGCAGGGGACAAAAGTGCCTTCCAACAAATAAAACTCCCATTTCTGCGTGTGAAGTTTCAACAAGACAAATTCCCTTTATTTTGTTTAATGTACTTGTTTTTAAAAATGTTGTAGCATCTGCTTCAAGGTGCTGAGGACATTCATATCTTAGAATCTCGAGGGAAAAGGGTTTCTAAAAATACAAAGAAAAAAAAAATGGCCTGGAATATACAATAAAAAAAAAAATTCTATGAGATCAGCCAGACAATGAAGCATCTGTATTCTGAAATTACCTTTGTCAGCTCCTCTAGCCGAGAACATTTCTTAGGCGCAAAAAGACTGGGATGAAGATAGCTTCCATCTCCATCATCATCAGAATCTTCTGAATTTGAGTCTGGCAAGAAAAGAAATACTGCAATGATTTTTACTGAATGAATGACACACATGTCAAATATTAATGCAGATTGTGTTGGGACTGAATATGCTAAAGTGCTACGGAAACGGGTATCATGGGCATGAATGTCATTAACCTTATGACTTTAATGATGCTTTTGAATCATTTTCCTGGATCATACAAAAAACAAAAATAAAGTTCTGTAGCTGCGGATTCAGTAAAGGATTTGTGAAACTCACCCTGCGACTGGTCCTGCTTGTTAGAAGAGACAAGGTTGTATCGACCTTCCTTCATGGCCCGCAAGATGTGTTTATAATACGGGTTCAGATAGTGGTCAAACCGGAGAAAGTCAAACTGGGAGTTCCCAGCCTGCTTTGCTTTCAGCACAATCTCAAACTGAGCCCCCTGCTGACACACAAAGTTGGCCGTCCTCTCGATGATGTTGTGAGTCTTGATGGTTGCCGGCTGGAGGAAGGGAAAAACGAATTAGCGTAAATGCAGTAACGTAAATGTTTAAACCAATCTTCTCACTTGCACAATAAAAATAAAAATTGATTGCACAGGTACAAAAATAACTTACGTGTAAGAAAATGTGTAAAAGCTGAGCATAAGTTGTATAAGTATGAATTAGCAAGCATTAAGATGCAGCATGCAGTGACAACTGCCTTTTCGCCCAAGGACATCAGGCTTTTGATGTCCGAAACATTTCCATGCCAAGAGCTCTAAGCCAATTGTGATATTATAAAAGAACATTCAGGATGAAAATCAGTGGAATGAGGAGAGATGCTCCAAAATGTGTGTATTATTTTTGCACAATGTGTGCTTTCAGTGATTAATTACAGCAATTACCAAGAAAGATAGTAGAAGTGTGGAAATTTCTAATAGAATAAACATCTCGCCAAGATAAAAGTTAATATAAATATATTATTAGTCATGAAATTGGCAAAAAGGGTGCCATCGCCCTGCAAAAACCAAATCAATGTGTTTGGGACACATAAGGACATATTGATATACAAGAACCCTTTTTAAATGTGCAATTGTGGGAAAAGGGTGCAGAAAATGTACTTTTATGTTTTCAATTTAGTTTTTGGAGTTTGTAAACAATTTATTGATTTTCCTCACAATGGATCTAAACTATTTCACATTTTGGGTCCTACAATGGAGCACTGTGGATGAGGACATTTTGTTTCAATCATGTCATTTCACAGCTGAGACATTTTGTATACACTGACTAATCTATGACTTTTTCAAGCTACTTTAAGTAAATGCAGTTTTATGGGTGGCACAGATCACATATATTACAGAAAAGTCATTTTGGTTTGATCAGAGGTCATAATTGCAAAATTCAACTAGCTTAAAAAGAGATCAGAATGACGATCAGTAGATACAAAGTGCAACACAAACGTGGAAATCAATAAAAAAAGTAAAATTTAATAATATAGGATGTGAGCATTGTTCATGGCCATCTAATTAATGGAACTAATATAAACAAAAGTGAAATATAAACAGAAAAATGTGTTATGTGCAAAGGTATTTATTTAAAAAAACTAATATAAGAACACTGGATAACACATAGAAAGGAGATTTAAATGTTACAGATGAAAATATTAGGTCTTGCAAATTAACAGAAATTAGGAGGCAGCTTGCTTCACAAAACTAAATCTGAAAACACTAAAATAATACTTTGTATGCGGTGTTGCACATGGCTTCAGTCAAGGTAGTGAATGTAACATGTTTAAAGAAAGTTTTGTTTATAACATTCACAAAATGTGTACCAGTGAAATGCAATTAGAAAGACTATTATGAAGGCAATTTATTTCCACTGAAGCTTTATTGCCTGAACTGGATATTGGGCTGTTGAATATGCACGCAACCCATGACAACAATTAGCTTGTTTTCTTTCCTCTCATGCATAAGAAAGTGGGAATCACTGGGGTTCCATCTGTAGACACCGGATAGAATGAACAAACACCAGTTTAAATATTTTAGCCTTCTGTACAACTGTTTCCCTTTTAGACGTTACGTCAACATGAAGTTGTGTTCTGCTTTAGGCAACTTACACTGATATGAAAATGTGTGGAAGGGTGTAGCACAGGTCTTTAGAGGTAGTTACCGTTACCAAAATATTATATGTGGCAAAATCTGCTGGAAAAACTAAATATAAATCAGGTTCCTGCTTTTCTTGTTTTTTAAGATAGTAATAAAAATATATATTATTCCATTTATGTAAAACAACAAATATTTGAATTTTAGGAACTTGTATTATTTTTTTTTTCTTCTGCCAGTTAAAAAAGGCTATTTACAATCTCAGCAAGATATGGGCCATACATTTTATGGACAAATTAGAGCTACAAATGGCAAATGTTAAAAATTGGACAACTTTCAACTTTTTTGTGTCTGGATTAAAGATACGATGATGTTCACTCAAGTGGCTTCAAGTTCATTTTCAATTCACTTCAATTAGAAACATTCATATAATAACAAAATGGCCATGGTTGTAAAACTGAAGAACACAGTAAAGCAAGAATGTTGTGTGTTACAGCACCTCACCTTAAAAGAAACATAGAGCCTTCATAAATACTGTATATATATGACTACAATAGGCTACACTAGCCACAAGGCAGCAGATATATTTGCACTCACCAGCTCCACATCTGGTGGGATAGCAAGTCCTGGGGGGGCGACAAATGGTTCTTCACTTTCCTCAGGCTCTGCTTCCTCTGTGTGCGTGTGAAAAGAAAATGGAATAAAAACATTGAGAATCCTTCTTATTTATGCTTTGAAACAAAATTAAAATCTGATACAAGATTTCAACAAGGTTCGCACAAGGAAGGCAGAGAACACAGAATTTCAGAAAAATCTAAAAAATGAATAAGACATTTCTTCCGTCATGCTCTTCACTTCAGGAATATATCACAGTGAAATACCACCCTAGCCTTCACCTTCATCTTGATAACAACACAGAGGTCAGACAGAGACGAGATTAAATTTTTCATGTAGTACTGCAGGGAGTTTGCGGAATGATAAAGGGGCTTTTTAATTTAATACAAAGCCACAAAGAGCTGTAAAAAAAAAACTCAAACTTTCTGCCAGACCAAGGGATTTCATTTGCCTGGACACTTGTACCCATGGGTACGATCTTTAAATTAGCTTTTGACAAGGTTGAATACTATTCATTCCATCACATGTCAAATCTCTGATCAGATTTAGTGAATATGAAAGCCAATATGAAAAAAAAAAAGTTATGTCAAAAAAAAATTATATAATTACGGTTTTGTTGTGTTTATAAATCTGCCATACTTCTGTTGAAGAGGGAAGTCTACTCAACTGAGACAGTGAGAAAGCAAATAGATTTAAAGCAAATCATCCAATAAAGATCTTAATTTTTAAAGGAAATTAAATCAAGTAGAGTGTTATGAAATGACTGCCAAGTAATGGAGATTTTTCAGCGATGCCTGCAGTAACCCATTAGTTGTATTTTGACAGAGAGCATATAAATTACACCGATATTAACCTTCTAGCGGGTTTGGCTTTCACTCAGGGACATAAAATAGGGCTAATGATCTTATTTATAATATCATTGTCTGCATCTGTTGCTGTCAACTACTTCTTTGAGGGTATTATTATGAGAAGGGTCTGCGCTTATTTTAATAAATCAGCATTTTTGATAATGTCAGTGATGTGCTTCAACTCGGCCACCTGAGCCACACAGGCCTTTTCCCAAAAGGCAAATTCAAATATTGGCATTTTCAGCAGACCTTTTAATACCACTGTTCAACAAATGTTCCTTGAAGAGAATATAAAGCATCACTGCTTACCTGTCAGCCTATTGGAAATGCCTCCAGCAGCCACTACATCAAATATGTAAATTGGAGGAGTGCACCAGAGACTACTTTTTTTCCCCCAAACTTTGTGAAGTTCAATTTCAATTTTAGGCCATTGGGCCTTGTGATGAAAGTTATTTTAAAGGCATATTAATTTTCCCGCCATCAATTTGTATCTATTACTTTAATGTTCTTCATTTAATTGGACATGTGAACTTTTTTTTTTTTTTTTTTTTTCAAATCTAATGGAGCAGTCAGTCAGTTGGCTCAAAAGAGAATCTTACTTTATTTTCATGCTTATTACATAATAGATTTTAAGATGTATTGATCACCAACAAAGTGCTACATGGTTGGGCTGTTATCCCTTTACAACACAACCCTCAAAAGCATTCAGGTTTCCTATCAAAAAGCTACCTTGCATAATCCATACAGAGGCAAATCTAGGCGTAAGAAGTTACATTGTGGTTGGGGAAGTAAAGCTGACTGAGGCAGTGAGAGGCCATGTAGTGCAATGTTTGCTGAATATACTAAAATGCTTTTATGTTTGCTGGCAAAAATTACTCAAATTATTCAACAATCCCAGAAGCAATTTTTTGAATAGGAATGAACGGGCACAAGCTTGGAAGATAATCTGCTGGGCAGCCAATGATTGATCATTCCCACATCTACTGGATCTGTCCTAATCTAGACCTTCAGAAAGGATGTAGCCTCGGTCGTTGCAGAAATCACAGGTTCTCCTGCAATATAACATTCCAATATGCTCATATAATATATCTTCTGCATACCTCTGAAGATTTAAGTAAGGATGATGCACTGCTTTTAAAGGTTATGCTGGCAGCAACTAAGAAAGCCATTACCAAACAGTGGCTATAAAGAACAGCTCTGCACCTCTTCTCTTTATTACCACCATTAAACACACCGAAGTATTAGAGCAAAATAACTCACTGTTTCCTGCTACAAAGCGACCCATTATGGGATGATTGGGAAAACGCTCTTCCCATTTTTCACCAATAGTTACATATAATATCACAGTATGTCCTATATGTACAGTAAATTAATTCCATACCCAGAACCTTTTTCTAAATGTTCTTGGAATGGCTGCTGATTGTCTCTGTAACTCTGTGAATGTCAATACTTGCAATAAAGAGATTTAATAAATGAAATCATTAAATGATTAAAGTTTTAAAAGCATTAACACAGGATGTTTATTTCTTTATGTTCTGCAATAGTTGGGGCTTCATGAGTAATTTGTTATTCTTATGACAATTCCTATTTCTATCTGCTGTATTATGTCTTTTGTCAGTTGATTTTATTTCAGTATTTATAGTGCAGAATATTGGTTAAACCTGGTATTTTAATTGTACTTTTAAGGTTACTTGAATAAGAAAAAAAAAACAGAAGATCTCCCGCAGCAAAAACATTAACACAAGAAAAAGATATTTAATACTCTCATTCCACTTACTTTCTTTTGATTCTGTCAACCTTTGTATGTTGTGTCATTGCCACAAGTAAATATAATTTTCATCTATACTTTCAATTAGAGATACACATACGTTAAAAATTAAAATTTTCTCCCTGTTCGTTAAGTGTGCCAAAAATGAAAAGTCATAAATGTTATATCTGCAGATAGATAAGCAAATGGCACGCATACAGTTTGGGCAGTAAAATTAAGGCTAGGAACATATGCATACATGAGGATAATCTTTTAAAATGAACACATTTACACAGTAGTTTGCATGGGTTATAGTTCTTCAAAAAACAGGACTTAACTGCTTTGATCCGAAAGTAATCAGTATCTGCCAGTGAAAAGCAGATGGGTGTATCTATTCTAAGGATAATAGACCCTTTACAAATTCTCACCATGTTCCTTGTTAGCATCCTCTTCTTCTGTGGGCTGTGAGGGATCGTAGTAGTCAGCGCTGTATTTGAAGGCCACTGCATTGTAAGTGCCTTCGTCAGCCAGGGCCTCACTTAATCGTTTGTATTCTTCCTCTGTAAAAGGGAGAAATACATACAGGAAAATTTGCATTTTCACATAAAATAAAGAGGACTAATTGAGACCTTGTAGCATATTCAATAAGTTACAAGGTCAACAAGCGCAAACTGCTGCTTGTTAAAATTGCAATAGGTAACTTTTATAAAGATATCTGTTGTTACACATTTGATACATAATTGTAACTGTCTCCTGACAGTAAATTTATTCTAATTAGTGTCCCAAAGTAGCCCGTTCACAGAGTGACATATTCAATTTCAACAACATAGTCTGTGTTGATTATGCTCTCACTGCATGCACCGACAGACCTGTGGCCAAACATGACTGTGATGAAGTTTTAAATACATTTTAATCATAACTTTCATGGCAATCGCAATAAATGCCACAATATGTCATAAATTTTGAGTCCAAGTCACCCATCCCAAATGTACAATGGAAATTGTCAAGACAAAGAGGGAAAATATACTTCATCCGTCAGGATGTCTATTTTTAATATTGCTTATGGGCGAATAAATATGACATGCACATTGTGTTTCCTTTCCTTTCTTTCAGACTAGACTTTGACAGGCTAGTCTGAAAGAAAAATGGGTAAAATAAGTCAAAAATATGGGCGGATGACTAAAATTCATTGTTTCAGAATAATAAAGCCTTTACAGAGACAGGTCTGGAATCACAGTTTAAAGGAAAGCTAGTCATATTAGGGCATGACCTTATTTGCAGCATTAAAAAAAAATATTTGTTTATTTAGCAACGAGTATTTCTAGTGGTTTGTTCACTTGGATATTTTGTTTGCATTCACAGAAAAAAAAAGAACAGGATCAGAATGGACTAGAAAAAGCCCCGGGGAGAAGGAGAGTGGCGGGTGGGTGGGGGAGAGGGGGTTCATTGCAAAGTCACATTTCAGACAAAAACAAGAAAGTAAACAAGGCAAACATCTAGTCTGCCTGAAAATAAAACTGGCAGTATATTACATTAGCAGCCTAAACTTGACCAGTTCAGCAAGCTGCAAGCAAATATTGATTTCACTCACATCCCAGGATAACAATTGTACCCTGCAGCAGTAGCCGTTTAGTTCAGACTTGCAGAGTGCAACCTGCTGTTGGGTCAGATTGCCTTCCCCACACAAACAAATCTCTCCTGGTTTTGTTTATGGCTGGTCTGAAAACAGCTTCTTGGTTCTGATGTGGAGTGTTTCATTAAGATAAAACTCTTGCATTATGTTGGAGATAAAACTCAAAAATCGCTTTGATTTGCGTGTGGCCAACAAAAGCTGCTTTTAAAATGAAAACATTAATTTAATTTATTTTTTCACAAACTACATTCATAGAGGAGGCTCTTTGAAACTTTAAGAAGAGAAACTCCTCTGTTAAAATTCATGACATCTATCAATGCTTCTCATATTGACCCTTTACTGGTCAGATGGGTAATAGACAAAGCGAATGGGGTCAAGCCTCCAAATTCAAGGGCAGAACAGTCTGCACAATGGACCGTCTGCAAGGAGTGTGCATGACTCAAACCATTAGCTGACTCATTCTTTGCTGTCAGTTTGGGCACAAGACACCATATTTCACTTAAAACACCTATGTATTAATTCAATGGCAGTCATTAAGTCTGTCATTCACAAAAAAGTACTTTGTCACCAAAATAATCAGTATAACTATGATGTAAAGCATCTGAGATGCAAGTGTCCTAGACATCCTAAAGTCAAAATGGATTTAAGCATTAGCTATTAAGGCTGAGACAGAGGTGGCCCACTTTAAAGACAGAAGAACGGAGGTGCACAGAAAACGGTTATTGGCAGGACTAACTTTATGTGCCCATCAGAGGTCATGCTAGACTTTTTTTGCTGTCCCTCATTTTGACTGACGACGTCAGAATAAATATGTCATATTTTATTTTTACCCGTCAATTTTTAAATGATATTGACATACGCTATTCAGTTGGATTTAATTTTTTATGCAGTTTAGCTAATATTCAGTTAATGAGGCCCCAGTAACTACATATAATACATATAAATTAAATAACTCCACTTGAATTATGAGCGATTCACCTGCTAGGGTCTGAACGCACAGCCTCACAACGACATTCAGAGCAGAAATCTGCACTAGTTATTCAGAAGTCTCAGGTTGAATTAAGCCCATCATATTATTTTAAATATGATGTTACTGCTTTAATCCACCATTTGAGTAAGAAGTGCAATCTCTCCTGTTTTTTTTAGCCTTTTTTTACCCGCCCTCGGGCTAAAGAGATGGGTCAATTGAACCTGCAAGCTTTTTACCCTGTGCGTGGTCCGGGCATACGCTTTGATAAGGGTTTTTTGTGTTTTCTTTTTGACCCGGTGAGGTCATCTTTTTGCAATATCTTTGTAATGAAAAGTTTTCAT